>NW_026576619.1:364784-552859 GCF_028641065.1 Leucoraja erinaceus
CCTCAACCGTCAACCAGTCGCCGCCGGGACCGCTCTTTATATTATTAGTTTAAATACAAAACCGCCCAAAATGGCGGCGGCCGCGGCCGGAAGTGGACGGCAACGCGCAGCGATACAGCGCGGGCGGTGATGCGGCCCCGACCCGGCGTCACAGGGCGATTCACCCACCCTCCTCCCCTTCCCTCCCCCGGGCACCGTGAACCCCGCGACACCCCCGCACCCGCCCCGTGACACCCGCCCCGTGAACCCCGCGCCTCTCACGGGACCGACGCCCCCGTGTTCGACCCTCCCGCCCCGCACTCGTTCTTCACGGAGCCGCCCCCGTGACCCAGGCGGTGATGCGGGCGGGAAGTAGTGCCGGGCCCAGCCCCAACACCCCCACCCCCCCCGGGGCCCCACTCACCCCCACCCCGGGGCCCCAACACCCCCACCCCGGGGGCCCCAACACCCCCACCCCGGGGCCCCAACACCCCCACCCCAGGGCCCCAACACCCCCACCCCGGGCCCAACACCCCACACCCCTCACCCCCCACCCCGGGGCCCCAACACCCCCACCCCGGGGCCCCAACACCCCCACCCCGGGGCCCCACACCACCCCCCACCCCGGGGCCCCAACACCCCCACCCCACACCCCCACCCCGGGCCCCCAACACCCCCACCCCGGGGCCCCACACACCCCCACCCCGGGGCCCCAACACCCCCACCCCGGGGCCCCAAACCCCCCCACCCCGGGCCCCCAACACCCCCACCCCGGGGCCCCAACACCCCCACCCCACCCCGGGCCCCTCCCTCACCCCCACCCCCGGGCCCCAACACCCCCACCCCCGGGGCCCAACACCCCCACCCCGGGGCCCCCACACCCCCCCACCCGGGCCCCACACACACCCCCACCCCCAACACCCCCCCCCGGGGCCCCAACACCCCCACCCCGGGGCCCCCACCCCCCACCCCGGGGCCCCACCCCCACCCCGGGGCCCC
Source organism: Leucoraja erinaceus (assembly GCF_028641065.1). NCBI lineage: Eukaryota > Metazoa > Chordata > Chondrichthyes > Rajiformes > Rajidae > Leucoraja > Leucoraja erinaceus. Next base: position 365,763 of record NW_026576619.1, read on the forward strand.
AACACCCCCACCCCGGGCCCCCAACCCCCCCGGGGCCCCCCCCCACCCCGGGGCCCCAACACCCCCACCCCGGGGCCCCCAACACCCCCACCCCGGCCCCCACTCACCCCCACCCGGGGCCCCAACCCCCCCCCCACCCCGGGCCCCCACACCCCACCACCACCCCGGGGCCCCAACACCCCCACCCCGGGGCCCCAACACCCCCACCCCGGCCCCCTCACCCCCACCCTCACCCCCACACCCCCCCGGGGCCCCCAACACCCCCACCCCGGGGCCCCACTCACCCCCACCCCGGGGCCCCCACCCCCACACCACACCACCCCCGGGGCCCCAACACCCCCACCCCGGGGCCCCAACACCCCCACCCCGGCCCCCCCACTCACCCCCACCCCGGGGCCCCAACACCCCCACCCGGGGCCCCCACCCCCACCCCGGGGGCCTCACTCACCCCCACCCCGGGGCCCCAACACCCCCACCCCGGGGCCCCAACACCCCCACCCCGGGGCCCCACTCACCCCCACCCCGGGGCCCCAACACCCCCACCCCGGGGCCTCACTCACCCGTCCACACACCAGTTCCATGTTTTCCCACTTTCTCATCCACTCCCTACGCACTTGGGGGCAATTTACAGAGGGGGCCGATTAACCTACAAACCCGCACTTAACGTCTTTAGGATGTGGGAGGAAACCGGAGCACCCGGAGAAACCCACGCGGTCACAGGGAGAGAACGTGCAAACGCCAAGTGTGTAGGAAGGAACTGCAGGTGCTGGTTTAAACCAAAGTTAGACACAAAATGCTGGAGTAACTCAGCGGGTCAGACAGCATCTCTGGAGAAGAGTCTTGACCTGAAACGTCACCCATTCCTTCTGTCCCGCTGAGTTACTCCAGCATTTTGTGCCTTGCTGCGTGCAAACTCCACACAGACAGCACCTGGAGTCATGATTGAAACCGGGTCTCTGGTGCTGAGAGTTTTCCATTATCTCAGGAAATAATAAACCAATACCAGCTGCCCCATTTCACAGTGACCTCATCAGCTAATTCTGAACCCACCACTCAGGAATCGCATCGACCCTCAGGGATTACTGAGGAAGGGATGTGGAACCACTGCATGGTGATGGATTTTAAAATACTGGTCAACCATCACACATTAATTCCACTTCCCTTCTGCGAGGTCAAGCAAACAGATTCGACAGGCTGAATTGTGTTCTGTTCCTGTGGAGTCAGACAAACATCCCTAAACTGGTAGTAATCAGTAATCCCAAGAAAGGTAATATTGACTAAAGGGTGGCGAGGGCAAAGCTGTGGACATTTATAAGGCCTTCAGCAAGGCATTTGATAAGGTTCTATGTAGAAGACTGCTTTGAAAGGTTAGATCACATGGAGTCTCGAGAGAGCTAACAATGTAAAGAGAATTGGCTTCAAGCAGAGGGTGATGGTGGAAGGTTGTTTGTCGAACTGGTGGCTTGTAATCAGTACATCAGGGATCGGTGCTGTCTGTGGTTTATATCACTGATTTGGATGAGAATGTACAGTAGAAGGCATGATTAGAACAATTGCAGATGACATTAAAATGAGTGGTATTGTAAGTAGCAAAGATGGTAATCAGTAATTACAGCAGGATTTTGATCAGCGGGACAAGTGGTTATTGGAGATTCAGAGTGAATGGCAGACCCTTGTAGAGTAGAGGGATCCAGGAGTGCTGGTACATAGTTCCTTTAAAGTGGCGTTGCAGGTAGACAGGGTGGTCAAGACGGATGTTGGTGCATTGGCCTTCATCAGTCAGGGTATTGAGTATAGGTCGAGATGTTACACCACAGTTGTCCAAATCATTGATGATAATGAATGTGGAGTATTGCGCTCAGTTTCAGTCTCAGATTTATGGGGATGTTGCCAGGACTTGAGGGCCTGAGTTATAGGGAGAGGTTATGCAGGATGGGACTTTATCCCTTAGACCACAGGGGCAAGGAGTGATCTTGTGAAAGTGTATATAATCTTGAGGGGAACAGATGGGATAAATGTACAAAGCCTTTTACTCAGAATAAGGGAATCAAGAACCAAGGTGATCGGTCTAACGTGAGGGTGCAAAGATGTAATGGGAATCTGAGGGTCAACGTTTTCCACACATGGTTGTGGGTGTATAGAACGAGCTGCCAGATGAGGTACAATAACATTTAAAAAGCCACCTGGATAGGTACATGGATAGGATAGGTTTGGAGGGGTATGGGCCAAATGGGACAAGTGTAGATGAAGGATCTTGGTCAGTATGGATAAGTTGGGCCGAATGTTATGTGTGGTTATGGCTATGACAGTAACTGCTAACTAGCATGCTTACATTAAATGGGACATTAAATCCCAATCAACATTCCGCTGTGATGAAGACAAAGTATCATCAGAAAATAACGAGAAACTTCCACCGTATTTTTTTTAATTAATGTTTATTGTTTCTGTGACATTCACATGAAGCATCAAAGTCAATGACACCGCAGATAGACATGAATGGAACTTACACAAAGGTCGCTCAACGACTCGTCTCTCTGAGTTTGATACAGAAATGAGTGGGGGCAGCTGTGTTTGAAGATTGTGGGATTATGATTGGGGGGGGGGGGGGCAGGACAGGACTCCTGGCCTTTACATGTTTCACCCCAATCAGCCAAGGAATTTTGAGTGTAAACTACGTGGGTTCAAAACCAATGTTAATGGACCTCAGGGCAGTGAAGGAGAAGGAGATCAGGCAGCAACGTGTTGCGGATCCGTGTTAATGTGGCAGAGTTTTGTCTGTACGGTTCTTGCTGTTGGCCCTGGGACACAAGCCAAACCCTGGATCCACTGTCTTCGTCACAGCCAGTGGTGGGTGATTTATCACACCCTGCAGTAACACGCCGCTCAGCATGTGATGCCTGCCCCGCTGAGTTACTTCAGCTTTTTGTGTCTAGCTTCAGCCAAGGTCAGTGGAGATTATGATCTTTGGTGGAGACGGGGGAGCATCCCTTTAACTCTTTGTCTGCCAGTATTGTGGCGGGCGCCCATGGGAGCGGCTACTGCCCTTGTTAACGTGTAACCCGTAACTAGCAATCTCTAACCAGGGCTCTTGCGGGGTGGAGAAAGGCCAGTGTGGGGGAAAGTGGACAATTGTTTCACAAGCAGTGGCTGCAGAGGTTGCCCATCGTAACCCATGTCCCTCCAGGCGCATGATCCATCAGGCTGTGGCCCACTGCACTTCCTTCACCCGCCCATTTCTCTTGCTTCTCTTTTGCTCAAAGACCCATCAATCTGCCTGAAATATCAAACAAAGTCAGAAAACGCTGGAGGGGAAAATACTCAGCAGGTCAGAACGCATCTGTGGGAAGAGAAATCATTTATCTTTCAGTTCCTGACCCTCCCTCGATCGTTCTTTGACCGACTGAATATTTTCAGCAATTTCAGGTTTTGTTTCCAGCTGATTAATTTATAGAGTCAGAGTGAAACAGGCCCTTCGGCCCACATGTCCCAGCTACACTAGTCATAGAGTGATACAGCTGGAAACAGGCCCTTCGGCACAATTGTCCAACATGTCACAGCTACACTAGTCCCACTTGCCTGCGCTTGGTTCATATCCCTCCAAACCTGCCCCATCCATCTACGTTTTATTTTCAGTGTTCGCTCTCTGAATATCCTCTTCGAACGACCCGTGGTGGAAAATGCCAAAGATTCGCCAAGATGTGATCCGACTCTTATCTTGTAACGACTGTCGGACCTAGACACCTTCACACAGAAGATAGACACAACATGCTGGAGTTACTCAGCGGGATAGGCAACATCTCTGGAGTGAAGGAATGGGAGACCCTTCTCTCGATCCGTAACGTCACCTATTCCTTCTCTCCAGGGATGCTGCCTGAGGCAGGAGGTAGTTCGCCTACTCGGGTAGAGCTCGGCGGCGCTGAAGTGGTCGCTGCACCGACAGAGGCTCGCCGGTCACAGCAGCGGGGAAATTAGATCATTTCCCGGGGACTCCTCAGAAAATAGTACAGAATAGCTTCTCACGCGCCTAAAGTTACAAATTAAAAATCAAAACAAATAAATTAGTGAAATAAATAAATAGTTAAATAAATAAATATGTTGTCACGTTTTAAACCCGTTGATAATCGCCCGTATCCGCGGATCGATGTATTTGATCGGTAGCCTGTTCGCGGTTGAACGTTTGATCTCTCAGGGTGGGACGGACGGCGGGACCCCGGGGAGATGCCGCGGGCAGACCGAGGGGCCCCAGGTTCTCCCTCCCTCACCCAGGGGGCCGTGTCGGGCCCGGCGCTGCCGAGAGACAACTTAAAATAAAATCTATACCAGGGATATTGTTGACGCGTTGTCTGCACGCCCAGCAACACCGTGACTGGATCCGTATCCCCCCCTGAGCGACCGTCGGTTACCGGCTCAGATGATGCACGGCGTGAAAATAGTGGAGGGCAGCGTCTCTGTGGCCAGACTCTGTCACCAACACCTCGCCCCACCTCAGTGGGACAAAGCGCAGGAGAGAGAGACTGAGAGAGAATCTCCAGAATATAAGGGCAAGCCGGGTTGTTATAGCGGGGGGGGCGGGGGGTTGAAGCGACACAAAGGCGGCGGTGGGACCCGTTTCAACATCGACTTGCAAAAACAAAATAAACATTTTTGAAGGGGCTTTTACAAATCTATGTGGAAAATGAGGGCCAATTAGATGGCGTTTCAACCCGCGCAAACTATCGATTAGGCTGCCGAACATAACTGATAATCTACAACGTGGAGAATATAGCATTGCCTTTACTCCCAAAATATTCTGAAGGATTAAATATAATAGTGGATGGGGGAATGATAGAGCAACCGGATCTGTCGGTGCGGGGACATTGATAAATCACAAACAACTTCGCCGAGGGGTTAAAGTAGTTCTAGATCGATCCCATTAAAGGTGGCGATCGGAGACCTCCAGAAATTGAAGGAGTTATACTCTGCCAAGCCGGCGTCATCCTCGTGACCCCGACAAGCGCCGGTTCTGGCGGGCGCGCCCTCGCCTCCGGAGCACGGCAGCAAAATCTCCATCTCGGCCAAGTCGATGACGGGGATGGGGGTTCTCCAGAAGATGAAGGCATCGTACTGGGTGCTCATCAGGTCCAACATCCCGACTGCTGGAAGGTGATGAACAGAGATGGATTCATTAAAGACGCGACATTTCCAACCTGCCATTGCAACATCTTCATTTCCCACCACCCTCTGACCCAAACGGCCCCTCCAGTTGCTTACTAGCGCAGTCTCTGTTACAGCGTAGAACCCAAACTCGGTAAATGCTCTGTTCCTGACACTTTAATTCGATGTCCCATTCCCAACCTGATCTCTCCACCACTGACCTCCCCGCTGTTCGAACAACGGCCAAAACTGCAGTTCATCTTAAAAATCAATATTGAATGTAACAGTTTTGTGTAAGCCAGTCTCTGTTGCTGGTGACACATCACAATAACGGTGAGAAATCAATGCTCTCTGATCTGCTGGGGGTTTTTTCCAGTCGTCCCTGACCGTCCACAATTCCTCCCCTCCCCCACATTTTTCCACGCCTACCAAGGGGCAATCAATTTACTGAGGATAGACACAAAAAGCTGGAGTAACTACTCAGCGGGTTACAAAGTCCGAAGAAAGTTCACGATCCGAAACGTCACCTATTCCTTATCTTCAGAGATGCTGCTTTTCCCGCCGAGTTACTCCAGCTTGTTGTGTCTATCTTCGGTTTAAATTAGCATCTGCAGTTCCTTCCTACACAATTAACCTCCGTATATTTGGGAATAAAACAGCACCAGGTACACGTTTTAAGTGGTGAGGATGTTTCCACCAGTGAGAGTCTAGGATTAGAGGTCGTAGCTTCAGATTTAAAGGATGTTCTTTCAGGAAGGACAAGGTCAAGGGGCAGATTAATATGTTGAATAGATGACCAGATTGAGAGAGGGTTGTTATGAGTGGTGGATCTGAAAGGAATGGGTGACATTTCGGGTCGAGACCCTTCTTCAGACATTTGACAATACTGAGAATTGTCCAAGTTAACGCATTCAGGGTTTGCAAGTGAAGCCGGTATTTTCACGTAACAGCTGCTTTTGGGACAAGCAGCGACACACTACTATTCCCAAAGCAGCCCAGCGTGGTTTTGAAATTGTAAACAAAAGCTGCCACCTCCTGTGCAGGGCACAGGCTGCTGCTCAGGCAAGAAAAAAAAGACGCGGTTCAGAAAGCCACGTGACAGATGTTTGAAATAAGCATAAAGTTGAACAAATAAAATTAAAGTAAGGAAATGAGAATCAAGTAATCTCACCACAGATGCTGGTTTATACCGAAGATAGACACAAGGTTCTGGAGTAACCCAGCGGGTCAGGCAGCATCTCTGGGGAAAAATGAATAGGTGATGTTTTGGGTCGGAACTCTTCTGAAGATGGAGTGTGCAGGAAGGAACTGCAGATTAAAGGATTGAAGAAGTGTCTGGAGAAGGATTCCAACCCAAAACATCACCTATTCCTTTTCTCCCAACTATACTCAACCCCCTGACTGCTGAAAGCAAGCGTCAAAAACCTCCTTCGCCGCCCTGACTACCTGTGCCACCACTTCAGGGAACTATGTACCTATCCCAGGGCCCTGTCACACAGGGTGGTGTGTATATCGAACAAGCGCCAGGGACACCTGGCCACATGCAGGTAATTGACCAGGTGGACTAGGCCTGTGCGCAGCTCCACCAGATATAGGTCTTCATTCTGGTGAATTTGCCCAATTATGGGAAGGTGCAGTGATAGTTGATGTGTAGAGTATGTATAGAGCTGCCTGTACTAGTAAGGTTTTGGACACAAGGTGGTCACACATTGGCTGCAAGAGCCGTGTTTGAATTCTGGCCAAGAATTTAATAAACCACCACTATCATAACTATCACGACTATCCCGGCGGTCACGGTGGCGCAGCGGTAGAGTTGCTGCCTCACAGCGAATGCAGTGCCGGGTGCTGTCTGTACCGAGTTTGTACGTTCTCCCCGTGACCTGCGTGGGTTTCTCCGAGATTTTCGTTACCCACATCCTCCATCTCCCGTAAATCACTGATCTCCACCACTCTATGGACCTACTTCCACACCCCCCCCATGTTCATTCTCCAGCCCAGCCCATCCTACCCTCATACCCAGACTCGCTCCACCCCCTCTAGACACCTCATCGCCCCCCTCTGACCACCAGTGTCTCCACTCCGCCACACGTTGCCCGAACCACGGTCGCCCCATCTCCCCATAATCACTCCATCCTCATTCCGTCTCCTTACTCATCCAACCCTTCCGCGCCGCCTGCCCCTCCCCCTCCCTTTTTCATCACCCTCTCCAGTCTACCGAGCCCCACCCTCTCTACAGACCTCTATTCTCGGAGCTCCAACCCTGGCGAAACAACCTAACCCCTCCTCCCCTCTGCCGCCCCCCGCCCCCCCCCCCCCTCCTCTCTCCACCCCCACTACCCCCCCCCCCCGACAACTCCCGATAGATAGCCCCCTCATGTCACCGACTGGCAGACCAGACCCTCTCTCCTTTGCTCCGCATGGGATGACCGTGGTGACTCCGGCATGTAAACTACAGGTGCCTCCTCGCCAGAAAGAGACGCTCGATTTAGACTGAAGCGCAAATCCCTAAATTAACAGCAGAGAACATTCGAGATTGAACATTTAAAATAGACCGTGAAGAAGCTTCGGACCCAGCTCCGATTATTTAAACCGCGGAGTGTGGGGGGGGGGGGGGGGGGGGGGGGGGGGGTGACATTTGTCCTTTGATTTACCTTGGAGAGTGAATTAATTCTCGCTCCGGTGAAAATCGTATCGGGAGCAGTTAACCCGCTGGGCCGGCGTTCCAGTTAGTGACAGTTCTCGGTACAGGTGAACTAGAGCACAGACTGGTCCGCTCTGGGCTGGGCTAAGCTGGGCTGGGCTAAGCTTGTCTGAGCTGCGTCCTTCACACCCGCCGGCGAAACGCTTTCTGCCGCAATGCAGCCGCCACTCGCTCACCGAGTCCCGTCTGAACTACTTGACGAGCCGCAGAGCAGCCGCGTGTGTTCCTCCGCCTTTGTCCAGACCTCCCCCCTCATCTCCCCTATCCCTCACTCTCCTCTCCCCCACTCCTCCCACCTCTCCCCTCTCCCTCACTCTCCTCTCCCATCCCTCTCCTTCATCTCCCCCACCCCTATCTCCTCTCCCCCACCCCTATCTCCTCTCCCCCACACCTATCTCCTCTCCTCCTCCCTGATTCCTCGCTTGATACACCACAATCTCTGTTTTTCTGAAATGAATCCCAGTTTCAATCAGGGATTCTGCTACAGCCGGCGTTCCTTCAGTGACAGCTCCCGGTAGAGGTGAACTGAAACACAGACTGCTCCGCTCTGCATGGAGTCCATGTCCACTTCCCGAGCTTCACAATGTTGATCCCACCATTATCATTATATTATATGTTATCAGGCAACTGAATCATCCCGAGGGCAGTGCTGAGCTGCCTCTTGGGTGACTCGGACCTTGCTGGCTTTACCTTGCACTAAACGTTGTTCCCTCATCATATATCTATAGTCTGTAAATGGGTCGATTGCAATCAGTGTATTGTCTTTCTGATGACTGGTTAGCCAGCAACAAAAGTTTTTCACTGTACCTCGGTACACGTGACAAACTAAACGTAAAGTGAATTTACAACGCTCCTTGGCCTACAGCAAGGGTTCCCAACCTGGGGTAAATTTCGCCTACCCAGGGGGTAAATTTGTCGATTCTGGATTTGTACATATTTGTTCTCATTGACTGACTGTTTTTGGTTCTGGTATACCCGTATCTGTTCATCATTAGTTTTTCATTAATGTGAAATCACATTAATATGCTATTAAAGTTGCCAGGGGTAAACGGGACGAAAAAGGTTGGGAACCCCTTGGCCTTATGTTTCAACAGAAAGGTTTTTATCCCCCGTTTATATCAGTATACGACAGATTAGTTCCTTATTCTTATTTTGGAATATTCGTACATTTGTTGCCATATATTAATCATCATCTATATTGTACCTCAATACAATAATAAAAAAAAATTACTTCTCAGTCTGCCAGTTAAAATGATGTCACATGAGTTGTGATGTAAGCCGCATAGGACAATGCAGCTGCTAATGATGTCAGCATTGTTCAACTCAATGATTTCATTCAGTGATTTGTACACATGATTTGCACAAAATTGTAGGAGGATTAGGCCCCTATCTGAGAAAGGACGTGCTGACTCTGGAGAGGGTCCAGAGGAGGTTTACAAGAATTATTCCAGGAATGAGTGGGTTAACATATGACGAGCGTTAGTCGGCACTGGGCCTGTAGTCGCTGGAGTTTGGAAGAATGAGAGGGGACCTCATTGAAACATGCAGAATAGTGAAAGGCCTGGATAGAGGGGATGTGGAGAGGGTGTTTCCACTAGTGGGAGAGTCTAGGACTTGAGGTCAAAGAATCAGAATGTAAAGGATGTTCCTTTAGGAAGGAGATGGGGAGGAATTTCTTTAGTCAGAGGGTGGCGAATCTGTGAAATTCTTTGCCACAGACGGCTGTGGAGGCCAAGTCAGTGGATATTTTTAAGGCAGAGTTATATTCTTGATCAGTACAGGTGTCAGGGGTTATGGGTAGAAGGCAGGAGAATGGGGTTAGGAGGGAGAAATAGATCAGCCATGGGTGAATGATGGAGTAGACTTGATGGGCCTACTGGCTTAATTCTGCTCCTATCACATGACATGATTGATTAGCAAGTTTACAGATGATACAAAAATTGGAATAGAGTTATATATAGGGAGTGAATAACCAAGTATCCAGCTGGAAGTAGATCAGTAGGAAATATGACAGAAAAATGGCAGTTGGAGTTTAATCCAGACAAATGGCAGATAGAAACAAAGATCCACAGATGCCGGTTTATACCAAAGATAGACACATAGTGCTGGAGCAACTTAGTGGGTCAGGCAGCATCGCTGGAAAAAAGGATGGGTGATGTTTTGGGTTGTGATCCTTCTTCAGATGTTGTACTTTGGGAGGTCAAATGTAAGAGGAAATTATAAAGTAAATGTCCGGCCTCTGAAAGGCATTGATGTACAGAGGGATCTTGTGGTGCAAGTCCACAAGTCCCTTAAAGTGGTCACACAAGAGGATAGGTTGGTACAGAAGGTGTGCTACATGCTGGCCTTGATTTGGCAAGGTGCTGAGTATAAATATAAATGTTCTAAAACCTTGCTTAGGCCATTTTTAGAGTATTGTGTGCAGTTCTGTTGACCGCTTTAAAGGACAGTGTCAGGGTGAGGATGAGTGTAGGGTGTTGGGGTGAGGGTGTGAGGTTGGGGTGTAGGTGTTGGGGTGAGGGTGTGAGGTGAGGGTGTCAGGGTGAGGGTGTAGGTGTTGGGGTGAGGGTGTGAGGTGAGGGTGTAGGTGTTGGGGTGAGGGTGTAGGGGTGAGGGTGTAGGTGTTGGGGTGAGGGTGTTGGGGTGAGGGTGTAGGTGTTGGGGTGAGGGGTGTAGGTGTTGGGGTGAGGGTGTGAGGTGTTGGGGTGAGGGTGTAGGTGTTGGGGTGAGGGTGTTGGGGTGAGGGTGTTGGGGTGAGAGTGTAGGTGTTGGGGTGAGGGTGTAGGTGTTGGGGTGTAGGTGTTGGGGTGAGGGTGTAGGTGTTGGGGTGAGGGTGTTGTTGGGGTGAGGGTGTTGGGGTGAGGGTGTAGGTGTTGGGGTGAGGGTGTAGGTGTTGGGGTGAGGGTGTTGGGGGTGAGCGTGTAGGTGTTGTTGGGTGAGCGTGTAGGTGTTGGGGTGAGGTGTTGGGGTGAGGGTGTAGGTGTTGGGGTGTAGGGGTGAGGGTGTTGGGGTGAGGGTGTGAGGTGTTGTTGGGGTGATGGTGTAGGTGTTGGGGTGAGGGTGTAGGTGTTGGGGTGAGCGTGTAGGTGTTGGGGTGTAGGTGTGAGGGTGTAGGTGTGAGGGTGTAGGTGGGAGGGTGTTGGGGTGAGGGAGTAGGTGTTGGGGTGAGGGTGTTGGTGTTGAGGTGAGGGTGTTGGGGTGAGGGTGTTGGGGTGAGGGTGTGGGTGTTGGGGTGAGAGTGTAGGTGTTGGGGTGAGGGTGTAGGTGTTGGGGTGAGGGTGTTGGGGTGAGGGTGTGGGTGTTGGGGTGTCAGGGTGAGGGTGTGAGTTGCAGAAAGGAACTGCAGATGCGAGTTTAGACCGAAGACAGACACAAAATGCTGGAGTAACAGTGGGACGGGCAACATCTCTGGAGCGAAATAATGGATGACGTTTCGGGTTAAGACCCTTCTTCAGAGTGTCAGCTTGTCCCAAACCACTGAATGCAGCGTCTTGTCTTGTCTTGTCATGGAGGTATCTGTACAAAGGCTTGCCATTTATTCTGGTGCTAACGGCTTGTCCAAGGCCCACCTCTCCGGCGGCTGTGCGCTCGCTATACCCCGAGGTGGCGCTCTCTCTGTCTGAATCACTCGTGGGAAAGGGCGAGAGAGGCCGCACTGACTCTCTCTCTCCCACACTGGGCGAGGGTTAAGCCACACCTCACAGCGCAGGGCAGGGCAGGATCCGGCCGAGGAACAAGGAATGGCCTCTCTTCGTATTTGTTGATATTTCTGTTGAGACGACCTTGACTTTCAGCCGTTTGGAGCTGGAGCCGCCGGTGAAGGGTAAGTCAAGAGTAAAAGTTGAAATCCCCTTTCATTTCCTGTATCGAAACGCGAAGCCAAGTGTTCCTGTCGTCGGAACTCTTGTAGCGACTGGTTGAGTGGGACTGCCGGCGCCCAGACCTGCTTCTCCACACAGGCGAGTAGACGGAGGTGAACAAGAGAGGCAGGGACTGGAAAAAGTTTCCATCTTTGGTTAGGTTTTATGCGGGTTGGAGTCACTTCCTGAAGGGCCGTGGTTTTTACACACACGGGCTGTGGATTTGGCGGCGGCCGCACCATTTCTCTGTTTTATTTCGAAAATGAATTTTCACTGAAACCCGTGTGTGAGTCAGGGGGAGAGGGGGAGAGAGAGGGGGAGGGGGGCGTTGGGTTTCCCACGCCGAAGGCGACACACTGGCGAGCGGGCGGGCACTTCGCTTCCAGTGGAATGCGATTGAGCAAAGGTTGAAAGTGCCTGTCTTGTTGGTGCAATGGATGCCACGGGCAGCGGCTGAGCAACGGCCGTGTTGTAAGACTAGTCTCGCTACCTCCCTCGCCACACTTCCTCTTTGCCCGCCCGTAGACTCTGGTTGGTTGGTTACTCAATCTTGTCAACTTGGCTCCTCTGACCTGTTCTATCCCAGGCATTCGCGACTACCCCTGGGTCTATGTCCCCTTCCTTCCTTCGCAAGCGAAAGCAACACTTACATTTCTCTAGCGCCGTTCGCCACGCCAGGAAATCCCAACGCATTTTTTCCCAAAATTGAGTGCCTGTGAAATGGAAGCATTATTCCCCTGGGCCGCTCCCAGCAGTTCGCTTAGTTTACACACCGTCACCTTTATGTCGACGAGTCTGGGTTTAACACAGTGCCGCCGACATTCTCTTCACAAGTAGAGCTCCACAGGTTGAATCTGTTATTTCCGATGATGTGGGCAGTTTATTGTACATTTCATTGCCTCTCAGCGCTGGGTGTTCAGACATTTCTCTTTCACCAGACTGATTTACATGTTCTCCAAGGACGTTCGAGAGCCAATTACCAACTTCAGTCACACAGCGCATAAACAGGCCCTTCAGCCCGACCTGTCCACGCCTACCAAGATGCCCACCGACACCAGTCCAACTACCTGCCATATCACCCTCAACGTTTCATAACCATGTATTTGTCCATGTGTCTCTTAAAAGTTGAAGTGCCTGCCTTATTTGGTGCTCCTGCTGTAACCGCAAACGTAGAAGTTTGAGGCTCCTGCAGACACGATTGCCAGCCAATAATGTAGAACCCAAAACGCCCAGTGCCTGTTCTTCCATCTGACATGCACAAGGTAAAACACACACACAATGTTCAGTTGTTCTAATGGTTTTGATCGGCCAAGCTAAAGTGTATCAATAGGTCAACTGGCAGTGAGGATTTCATCAGAATACAAACAAACGGGAGTAGGAAGGAACTGCAGATGCTGGTTTAAACCAAAGAGACAAAGATAGACACAAAATGTTGAAGTAACTCAGTGGGATAGACAGCATCTCTGGATAGGGATGGGTGACATTTTCGGTCGAGACCCTTCTTCAGACTTGAAGAATGTCTGAAGGGCCTCAACCCGAAACGTCACCCATTCCTTCAACCCAGAGATGATCCCTGTCCCACTGAGTTACTTCAAAATTTTGTGTCTATTTTAGGCAGATCGAGTCCACACACAAGATTAGAAGTTGTTCAGCCAGAGCTGAAACACACGTCTCGCAATCTACATACAATGGTGTCTGTCTTGTTGCTTCTTGTGCGTGGTGGTGGAAACAGGGCCGCAACATGAATGCTCTTTCCTTAACCCCATCTTAGGAGCAGGTCAATTATCCACATTGAGAAATTCTCCAGCATTCAATAAGATCATGGCTTGCCTTCAATATGACTCTCCCACACTCTTGTTATTTAAATATCTATCAGATTTTGTCTTTAAAATATCCAGTGGTTCAGCCTCTGCAGCTGCCACAACTAAGCCTCTGAAATTAGGCCCACCCTAATTGTAGATGACCCCACAAGAGAAAATATCTTCTTGGCATCTACCCTGTCAATCTCACTTATTTTTTATGTTGCATAAAATCGCTACTCATTCCTCTAATCCCTCTAAGATTAACTTTAACATAGGGCTGGGTATGCAGTACTCCAGGTGTGAAGTCGCATCAACATTCCCCCACTTTTATACTCCATGCCCCTTGTAATAAAGACCTGCTGTACCTGATGCCCCCCCTCTGTGCATCAGGTAGGAGAACTCCCAGGTTACAGTATATTGTGGTCTCATTTCATTAGATTAAATCTCATTAAATTGCTTTTTCATTCTTTCAAAATGGAGAATTGCAAATTACATTGAACTCCTTATCCCATGTGAGTTTTGAGGTAGAGATCAAAATTTATTTCAAACCCTGAAAACTTGTTCCACCATTGCATTGTAAATATATTTTAAATAGAAGCAGAAGTAAACGGTTCAGTCCCTTGCGTCTGACTGACCATCCAACGCGATCATGGCTGTTTGTCTAGTTCTGCATAACCCCATCCGCACTGAGTTCCTGAATCTCGCTCTCCCTATCATGAATACACACAGCGATCGAGTCTCTATTGTCCTCTTGAGGAGAGAATTTAAAAGGTTTGCTCTCCACAGCGTAACAACATTTATTTGTTGTAAAGAGTGGATCCTTTATTTTGACAGTCTTGGCTGCAAGTTGTAGACAGTCTGCTCAGAGAAATGTTAACCCTGCATCTATCGATCAAGTCCTTCATTGACCTCGTATTCTTCAGGATGCTAGACTGGGATACTAGCTATCTGAAGACATTAGGCAAGCCTATAGGTTGTGGAAACATTCAGACGGTACCAGTGTAAGGCTGCAGTATAATCAGATTTCTCTCTCCTTGATTTAATTTGTCCTTTAACCAGCAAACCAGTCTGACCTCTTTCCCTTTGGGTGTGGTATCAAAATTTATCGCCATCCACCAATAATGTCTCAAAGATCTTGGGTTTTTTTTGGCCTGGTCTAACATCTGTTCACCACTACAATTTGCTGGTGTGCCTCGACTGCTGTTGTGGGATCTTGCAATACAAACAAGCTGTCACGAATCCTGCATAACAAAAGTTACACACCTCTGAATTGTCTTTGGTAGACACAAGATCTGGAGAAACTCAGCGGGTGAGGCAGCATCTATGGAGAGAAGGAATAAGCAACTTTTCGGGCCGAGACCCTGCTTCAGACTGATGTCGAGGAGGGGGGGGGGGGGGGGGAGAGAGAGAGAGAAAGGAAGAGGCAGACAGTAGACTTCCTTTCTATCCCGCCCCCCGACATCAGTCTGAAGAAGGGTCTCGACCCAAAACGTTGCCTGTTCCTTCTCTCCTTAGATGCTGCCTCACCCGCTGAGTTTCTCCAGCATTTTGTGTCTACATTTGATTTTTCCAGCATCTGCAGTTCTTCCTTAAACATTCAGAATTGGCCTTTGTTAGATGTAATGTGCTTTTGCACCTCCTAAGGATGTGACAACTGGCAGAAAGTGCAAAGACTTAGTGTCATCTAGTTGTCTCTGTGGATCCCACAAGCTTTGTAACAAATTGCAGTTATTGCTATGCTGTATGAATTACAGCAGGCAATCTGTGCATAGAAAACTCTTGCACAAAGCAATGTAAGCATAGACCAACTTTCGCACTGTTAGTGTTATTTGATTGATAAATGTTGGCCCTGGGGACTGGGTGAACCTCCATCGCTTTGAAACAAAGAGCAGGAGATACTTTTACAGCTGGCTGAGCGAGTAGATGAAGCTTTTGTTTCAAGTTTTCTGTTATGGACGGTCCGTCCAAGAGTAGTGCATTGCTTCACCAACACTAGTCCTCTGGCACTGCTGAATTTATGCTTGAGTGACTGCAGTGGGCATTGAACCCATGATTACTGACTCTTGGATGTGAAAGTAGCAGGTATGATTAGTAAGATGAACATTGATGTTGATAGAAACATAGACAAATAGGTGCAGGACTAGGCCATTTGGCCCTTTGAGCCAGCACCATCATTCAATATGATCATGGCTGATCATCTAAAATCAGTACTACGTTCCTGCTTTTTTCCCCCCATATCCCTTGCTTCCTTTAGCCCCAAGAGCTATATCTAACTCTCTCTTGAAAACATCCAGTGGATTGACCTTCACTGCCTTCTGTGGCAGAGAATTCCAGAGAGGAGGGTTCTTTTAAACTAAAGATTGATCAGCTGGTAAATTGTGCAGGGTAATTGCAGATGGAGCTTAATCCTGGTAAGTATGAGGTGATACATTTGGGGATTTGGGCAGGAGGGGGTAGGGTATATTTAATAAAGGTAGGAAATATACCATGAATGATTGGGAACTTGGGTGTATTGAGGAAGAAAGGGACCATGGTGTAGAAGTAAAGATCTCTGAACATAGCAGCACAGGGTTGTGACAAAGGCATACAGGATGCTGTCCATGTTCTCCAGATATGCTGCCTGACCTGCTGAGTTACTCTAGCACTTCACCTTTATGTAAACCACTATCTACAGTTCATTGTGTCTACACTTTATAAAACATTTATTAGGCCACAGATGGAATACTGTGTGGGATTGTGAACACCGCACCATAGGAAGGATGTGATTGGGGTAGGAGAGGGTGCAGACAGCATTCACATGGATGTTGCCTGGGATGGAATTTTCAGTTGCGAGGAGAGACTGAACTAGTCTGGACTTGTTTACCCTGGAGCAGAGGAGGTTAGAGGGAGACCAGTTAGAATAATGCAATATTATAAGAATTCTTCATAGGGTAGATTTCTTCCCCAAGTATATCCCAGAGATTTAAGATGACGAGTAGATTTGGAAGAGATCTTCTGGAGAAGAATTTCTTCACCCAGAGGTGGATGGAATCTGGAAAGCATTCCTTGAGAAGGTGGTGGAAACGGGTACTCTCATCATTTAAGAAGCATCTGAATGAGCACTTGAATAGTTGCCAAGACATAATAGGCTACAGACTGTGCTGGTAAATGGGCTCAGGAACAGCTTCTAACTCTGGTATCAGACTGCTGAATGGTTAGAGTGTTCTGCTATTCCAAGATTCATCTGGCTGGGTCTCACTTCTCATCCTTGAGTATAACTGACTGTGCCAACATATCCTGAGGCTGTCACCTATCTCCCCCCCCCCCCCCCCCCCCCCCCCCCCCCCCCCCCCACCTCCAACATTAATGCATGGTGTGAAGAAAGGTCCCGACCTGAAACATTGTCTATCCTTTTTCTCCGGAGATGTTGCCTGACCCGCTGATTTACTCCAGCACTTTGTGTCTATCAGTGGCTACTGATCTGTTTCGATAGCATGCAAAGCAAAGCTTTTCACTGTACCTCGGTACACATTACAATAATAAACATAAACTATTTTTTTTATCCTTCCTTCTCCAATGTGTAACAATATATTCTGCACTGTTTATTTTTCTCAGTTCGCACTGCCGATTGTACTTGTGTGCGGTTTGATTGTACTCGCTCGTATATGGTATGATCTGACTAACAAAGACAACTTTTTCGCCATCTACATACACATGACAGTAATAAACCATAAGGCTAAAACTCTTTAATTTTGATAGCTTTCCAAACCCAAAATAATCTGGTTGTCACTAGTCTAGTTGTAAAAGCCCAATCAGATGTACGAGAGGAGTTTGGTCTCGGCATGCCTGGATTAATTTAAAATTGGATCGTATACAAAGATTAAAATCCCTTCACAAATCAGTTGAAATTAACTTTGGTGGTCTCAGTAGTCCAGGAGATTCACTGCATGGGAGGAATATTATCTTTCATCCCTTCTCTTCAAAAGAAGCACTGGAATTTGCATGACACTGGAAACATTGCACTTCTAGCAGTAAAACATTCTTGGTGTTTCACAGGTTCTTGTAAAATGTTTCATGTTTAGATCATCACTCGACTGGCATGCCTGCATTCTCAGAAGTTTAGCTGACTAGTCCAATGCTCGGTTGAGACTTGTTATCAAGATTGGCTGATTAAATTAGAGGTCTTGACACAGGGGAAGGAAGGGTTCTGGTGTTCCACAAATCAATGCTTGGGAGAGAGGATGCCAGGTGAAGAAGGGAGAAAGAGTGATTTAATTCTGGGCTGCAATGAATTATCCATTTCTGTAAGAGCTAAATGTCTCTGGGCATTAGAGAGAATTCTTTGTTGTTTCCTACCCAGAATTGATCCTGAAATTGAATTACTAATCGTCTTCTCCTCAAAGCAGGTTTCGATCCAGGTGTGAAGGGGAAATTTGATGTTCCAGGGAACTGCCTACCCTAACGTTGACATTCACCAATTGTGGACTTCCGCCCACATTGAAAGCAGCCCCCCTTACTTCAGTGTGGGTAGAGGGGGGTGAACCTCGTGGTCAACCTCTGCCTCCTGGACCTATTTCTTGTGAGAAAAGATTCACTGGGTCATCTGATTTTGTTTGGGGGAATCTTTTGGCGAAATGAGCGAATTTTGGTTGTGTTTTGGCTGTTCGGAAGTGGAGAAGGCCCAGCCGGTAAGCCAAACATGAAAACATTGTTTTCTATTTATTTTATGGTATGATCTATAGACAAAGAGTCCATGAACATCCCAAAATAATTCTCCCAAACTGCTGGAAAAATATGAGATGATAAAATAACTTTATTTTAAAGTGTTTGAAGGATAATTATTTGCCCAGGTCACCAGGGAATATAACTCATGGACATTTTAATGGCCACCTAAGGGGCAGTTTCAGCTTGGGTCTGGGGTAAATGATGGAGAGGAACTTCCATTATCACTTGTTGAGTTTTTCCTGTCCTCACCTCTTCCAGCTTGGAGAACGGTCCCGACTGGGAAAAGTTACCTATCCATGTTCTCTGAGATGCTGTCTAATTCCCTGTGTCACTACAGCACTTTGAGCCAGTGTGAGTGATGAGCTGAATGGAGAACTACCTATGTTACGGGGATTTCAATGCATTTGCCGCATAAAACAATAGGCTCTGCTAATACTCCATATGAATACTAAGCACTTAGTATCATCAGGGTGTGTGGGACTAGGTACCATGTGGATCTTTATCTCTAGGCAGAGCCCCCAGCAATAGACTCGGTGATGATTGCAGGGTGGTGGGGGGGGGGGGGGATGAAATTAACCACAAATGAGCAGTGCCGGCGTATTACATATTACGTATTTTGAAGGCAAGCCTACAATTAAACTGGGTGTTACTGGATCAGCTCCTGCCGCTGGGTGAAATAGCTTAGGGTGTGCGTCTTTTTGGGGTGGGGGGTGGGAGAGTGTTTGAGGTTTACATGAGACTAAAATAATGGAAAGGGGTTTGTTTTCTGTAAGTGTGTAAACGGAAGACCAGGTGGCCTCTCTGGAGAGGGAAATGGTTCACATTCTAGTCTGGTTCCTATAAAGATAAGTTAGTAAACCGTCACATTGTAAGTTGCAGAGAAGGGTGTGGGGTGGAGATAGTAAAGGGAATGTCTGATTGGGATTGTCTGTGCCTGAGACCAAGACTGATTAAATTACACAATGGTGGTGTTGTCAGCTGAGAGGGGATAATAAAGACAGTTGTTCTGTCTGGAGGAGATACAAGTAGAAGAATATGAATGAGAACAAAAAGAGGGAAGGAAAACAATGCTGGCACTGAAAGATACTGGCACTGCAGTTGCTGGAAATCTTAAATAATGCAGATATACTTAAAATTCAGCATTTGTGGGGAGAGGGAGAGAGAACAATTACTGTTGGTGATTGTTCGATGATAACTGTCCAGACCTCAAATCAAAAAAGTTGTTTATCTGAGTTGGTTGAGTTTCATGTATAGTTGTAGAATCACACAATGAAACGTGCTCTTCGGACCAACTCATCCATGCCGACCAAGTTGTTTAAATCCTACTTGCCTGTGCCATACCAATCCATGTATCTGTCCAAGTACTTTTATAAATGTTGTAACCACCTCAACCACTTCATTTGGCAGCATATTCCATGCACACACCACCCTCTGTGTGGAAAAAGTCATCTTTCATGTCCCTTCCAAATCTTATGCTTCCCACTAATTTGAATATGATCTGCAAAAGTTGCTAACCTTGCTACCTACATTCACATGCAAATCATTACCATTAATAATGAACAGCAGTGGTCCCAGCACTGATTCCCGTGGCACACAACTCTCTCCAATCCTCCAGTCTGAAAAACAATCCTATACCACCACCTTCTGTCTCTGCCTTCAAGCCAGTGTTGTATCCAATTGGTTAGCTCACCATGGATCCCAAGTAATCTAACCTTCCAGACATGCCTACCATATTGTACCCTGACAAAGGCCTTGCTAAATCCCATGTAGACAATGTCCTCATTAATCTTGTTAGTGAAAAAAACAATCAACTTTGTGAGATTATTTCCCTTGCGCACTTCCATGCTCACTATCCCTAATCAGTTCTTGTCTTTCCAAACACATGTAGATCCTGCCTTTTCTGAATCCCCTCTAATAACCTGCTCACCAATGATGATGGGCTCATGTAGTTCCCAGGCCTTTCCATGAATATTTCATGGATAGAATTTCTTCCCGAGTTTTGAACTAAAGGACTGTACGTGAACAACTGTTTCACCTTGGTGTATTGATTGGGTCATTGGATGATGTGTAAGAAAGCAAGAAATGGGCAGGAGTTGGCTCTTCTGTGGTTGTACAGAGTGTGTAATAAGAAAGGAAGTGCATGTTGGTGGAGATAGACAGAATGAAGCAGGGAGCGGTGGAAGGTATGTTCCCTCTGCAATGCTGAAAGGCAAGTAGCATTACATTGTAGGAGGCGGGAGACACAGAGAATGATCCGTGGAAGATGCTTTTCAAAGGGTAACTGTGCTACATAACTCCTTCAATCGACGATGGGGTGATATGCAATCATGCCACTCCAACTTCAGTGACACCTCACAGATACCTTTAATGCATTCCCTTTGTTCCCTTTATCATGTACCTGTCCACTGTGGATGGCTCCATTGTAATCATGTGTTGTCCTTCTGCTGACTGGTTAGCACGCAACAAAAGCTTTTCACTGTACCTCGCTACACATTACACTAAATTCAAGCTCATTGGAGTACTTGTTGTGCTTTCAGAAACTCCACAGGGAAGGAGAGTTCTGGAGGTTAAAATATCCCGAAGGGGTTAAATTATTGAAGAGATTCTTCCACCTTGAGAATCCACTTGATGCATTCAAGATTTATTTGGGGAAATAATGAAGGATTGAGGATGAACCTGTGCTCTCTATTTTCATTTCTTTATTTACTGAGGAATAGTATCTTTGGCACTGTTTTTGATCTAAATCTTTGTCTGTGGCCTAAAAATAGTTAACCAGAATGTGAAATTTCATTCCATCTACGTACAAAATGCAGGCTGATGGGTCCCATGCTGGGCTCCATTTGGGAAACCAAAACTCCACCAGGCCCCCTTGGATAGAAGTTGAATGTAGCATTTTGACGACTGCCCTAGTAACCCGGACCAATGTTTACCCTTGGTTGAGATAATTTAACAAACCATATGAACTAATCATTGCTATTTGTGGAAGATGATTATGCACAGCTGCGCTGTGTTTCCAATGCTATGAAATGCAACCACAGAATGTTTGGAGAACAATAAGTAACCTGAGTTAATATAATTATTACAATGCTGTGATATGGTCCAAGGTGTTCTTCAGGAATGAGCTACTAAAATATTCCAAACATTCACAACCTACTGCAGGAAGAAGTTTCTTATTCCCTAATCCTAAATGTCAATCCCTTGTTCCACACCAGAGGAAGATGTCTCTTGATATTTCCCATCAACGACTCCAGGAAGGATCTTCTGGAACTCAGGGCCCAGGCAGATGAAGGACTATCAGCCATGATCACATTGAATGGCGGTGCTGGCTCGAAAGGCCAAATGGCCTACTCCTGCACCTATTGTCTAATAGTACCAACGGTGGAACAATGGAAAATGTGCGCGTGCAAGGACAGAATTAGAAATCAGGGGTTAAAGACTATAGTTGGAGTAAAGGGTTGGAACTCGAGAAAGATACTGCAATAGGAACACACTCTTCTTAAATTGGTGAGGATTTAATTGAATACCAGTGAGTTGGGTTTCTGTAGATGGAAGTCATCGTGCAGTTCACTGTTAATCTGTGTTCATGTGTTGCAGAAAAAGCGGAAACGGATCGACAGAAGCATGATTGGTGAGCCCATGAACTTTGTACATTTGACACACGTTGGTTCAGGAGATATGGCAAGCCAAGGATTTTCAAAGGTGAGATGTGGTTCTGAAATGACATGACGTCCCCCGTTTCATAAATTGATGCTCACTGGATCAATTCATATGCACCAGATAACTTGACTGAAACGCATTCAAAGCCTTTAGAGAAATTTAATAAGAGTTACACTTCCCTTTAATTCACTGCAGTTCCAGTCCCAATCCAAATGAAATACAGGCTCACATCACCAGTGCAGTACTGAGCATGTGCTAATGTTGGACTTGCTGCGTGGTTTAAGTATCAAGGAATACGTAGTTTTTTATTTAGAGAAGCATGATTCAAATAAACTGTCAGCATGGTTCTATAAAAGGAAAATCATGTTTGACAAATACAATAGAACTCTTGAGGATTTAACAAACAGAGTTAATAGATAGGGACCAGTAGATGCATTGCTTTGATTTCCAGAAAGCTTTAAATGAAGTGCCACATAAACAGTGGTTGTACACGATAACAGCTCATGGATAAACACACAGCTGGAGTAACTCAGCAAGTCAAGCAGCATCTCTGGAGAAAAGGAGTAGGTGACATTTCAGGCGAGAACTCTTCAGTTTGTGTTATTGGTGAAGCATGTTAATTTGAATTGAAGACATGAGAGATGGAGAACACCAGAACAGTTTGAAATAAGCGCAAAAGGAGGCCACCCTGAAGCCTGCCAGCCCTGCCACTCGATGTTATCATGGCTAATCAGGCCTGCTGTTTCAAAAGTTACAAATAATTCACAATCTATTACTATTAGTTGCCAATTTGCTTGTTTCACTGCATCATACTCAGTTGTTAAGTTGTAATTTCATTTTCCATTCCACAGACAAATTCTAAGCCTACCTTAAGAATCGATGCATTGTCATTTGCCATTTTATTAAAAAAGATTGATAGATGTTCCCAAACCCCGCATTAATTGGCACAGTTGAGTTTCCCTGTGTCATACATCATATTATCCCTCAACTTCGCAAACAGATTAAGTAGCAATTTATTTCTGATGTGTGAGCTTACAATGCCCCCAAACTACTACATTTCTACAAGGCTACACTTTAAATATCCTACATTGTAACTGAAATCCATTGAGCAGCCTGACATCATGTATTAATGCAACCTCTATATCTTTGAAGTGATTGTCCCTAATTGTTCTGCTAGTGATTGACATGTAGCAAGAATGAATCCATTATAATGAGCAAAGGCATCTACCAGCCAACCAATTAATACTCAATAATAGATGATGTATTTTCTGAACCTTAATTAAACCAGACAACTTTCTGCTTTGATACAATAACTGGTCTGCTTGAAGTTTGGGGTACTGTTAGACATTGTTAAGACAGATTGCAAAAGTTGAAATTTGGGGAGAGAGGTAGATTTAGATAAAATTGAGTGTTTACACAGCGAAATGGTAGTTGGAATGAAGAAACATTCAAAACTCATTATAATCTGCAGCAAGGGTTT
Organism: Leucoraja erinaceus; assembly: GCF_028641065.1. Classification (NCBI taxonomy): domain Eukaryota; kingdom Metazoa; phylum Chordata; class Chondrichthyes; order Rajiformes; family Rajidae; genus Leucoraja; species Leucoraja erinaceus. The sequence continues at coordinate 389,100 of NW_026576619.1, forward strand.
GTGCATTCTGTGGTTGGAGTTGTTAAATTAAATTACATGACTAAATGTCAGATGAGGTTGGGACAGATTTGGAAATGATCAGTACACATGCTTTGGATTGAAGCTCCTTCCATGATGGGTGTGGCAATAGCCAGATACTGTCAGTTATATTGGCACATACACTGCTGCTCTTGACACATGGCTTGTAATGGCAGCCAGATGTAGGCTGGATGACGATAGAAGGGAGGAAGTTATGACATTTTTTAAAAGCCTTTGCATAGATAAAAGCAAGATTGTGTAATTTCATCAGAAATATACCTTATCTGGTGCATGAAATTTGCATGAAGGAAAAGTTAATAGCTATTATTAACAATGTTATGCCAGTGATTTCCAGAGAGCATGGATAGATTTTGAGAGATGAGGCATCATGGTGTTTTAGGGTGAGATCCTCCTATTTATTGAGATGAGGCACTTTGATAAAGGGTGCATAAAATGTTATTGCAAATAATGAGAATTAATGTACTGGTGTGGATAGAAGATTGAGTGAAACATGAGACATAAATAGATCTTGTTCTGATTGGCAATGTGCAATGCATTGTACCACAGGGACCAGTGTAGGCTGCCTCAACATTTTTCAGTTCATATCAATGATGAATACACTAAAGTTATGGTTTTCTAACTTCACTGGTGACACAAAAGTAGATGGGAAACCAAATTGTGAGAAGGTCTAAAGAGGCAACAGTGATTAGTGAAGATATAATGTGGAAATATTGGTAGAAAAATACAATGAAATGAGCTAAATCATAAGTAATTACAAAGGGATCGTGGTATCCCAATACATAATTTACAAAACGTTAATATCTAGGTACAACAAATAATTAGCAGAGGTAACAATGTTGTTGCTTACTTGAGGATTTGGATGCTAAGGTGGGTGTGCCTGGGTGGGAGGTTTATGCTGAGTTATACTGGCTATTCTTGAGACTACATCCTCTATGTACAGTCCTTAGTTATGGAAAGATGCTCATGCATTGAAAGCAATTGTAAGGACCTGAGAAATGGGAACATCAGCAGCAGCAGGCTATCTGGTCCTTAGAGTCTGCTTTACTATTCATTTCAATCATTGCCATTTTCTCAGAAATGTTCGGAAATCAAGTTAAATATATTTGGAATGAATACATGATTGATCCTGCAGAGCCACCTGGGTTATAGAATTCTGAAAAATGGACATGATATGCCAGCTGTCCTGCACAAAGTGTTGTACAATTGCAATAAGAATTTGTCATTCTTGTATTCAGCTCTCCTTGTACTTGTTACACCTGCATATTGGCCATTAACAACTTGTGTTCAGGCACACTGCCGCTTCTTATGGATGGTTGACAGGGAACGACAATCCATTTCTTGTCCATGGAAATAGCTGTTTGAGAGCACATAACATTGCCAAAGTGTTATCTGGTTGTCTAGTTTTTCAGTTGATGTAATTTTGTTATGTCCAATTTGGCTGCTGCTCATCCTTGCGACATAACTGCATTTCCCTTGTTTGTGAATTGATTTGAAAGGTGCCAAATAAATGAGAGGTGCTTGTTGTGCTCTGATATTTGGTCCTGATGATGCAGGAGAATTTGTTTTCACTTTTATTTTATTTTTCTCTGCAGTCGGGATCTGTTCAGGAACGGATGAAGTCCAAAAGTGGACTAGTCACAAATTCTGCTACCGACACAAAACGACCATAGCAAAGTCCAAGGTGTCATTGCGGCAAGTAAGTCTAATGCTTAGACCTCAGAGCTTGGAGACAAACTGTTGGTCACAATATTCACTACAATTCAAAGGTACTGCATTTGCTGGCAACTGCTTTGGAAAGCATTGAAGGTGTATTGTGGAGAAAGTCTTGATGAAATATAAAATATATTAAACCTTTCAACTAGGGTAGAGTTATAGTTGAACTAACAGTCATAAACACAAGCCATGAAAATCAATGTTGAATATACAAGGCATACAATTGATTACCAAGCTAGAAAACCAGATACTGAGGTGAATATGAGTGGGAGAGTTAGAATATTGGAGGTACAAGATTCATTGAGGGAGGGATACTTGAGATCAGAGCTTCAATTAGGCACTTTCTAATAGTGGCATAGATTCGTACAGTACAGAAACAGAAGATAAACACAAAATGCTGGAGTAACTCAGCGGGACAGGCAGCGCCTTTGGAGAGAAGGAACGGGTGACATTTCGGGTCGAGACCCATCTTCTGAAGAAGGGTATTAACCTGAAATGTCACCCATTCCTTCTCTCCAGCGATGTTGCCTGTCCTGCTGAGTTACTCCAGCTTTTTGTGTCTACAGTTGAAACCAGCAACTGCACTTCCTTCCTACACAGCACAGAAACAGGCCGTTTGGCCCACCAAGTCCACGCTAACCATCACACTTGCCTTATACTAGTCCTTCTTATCCACTTTTGGCCCATGGTTTGCTTATTTTGTCAATTCAAATGTTTGTCTAGATGCTTAAGTGTTGAAAGAGTATCTTATTTCCCCCCTCAGAAAGAGTGTATAGTTTTTTTAAAGTTTAGAAATACCCTGTACATCTTCGGACTGTGGGAGGAAACCGAAGCTCGGAGAAAACCCACGCAGATCACGGGGAGACCGTACAAACTCCGTACAGACAAGCAGCTGTAGTCGGGATCGAACCCGGGTCTCTGACGCTGTAAGGCGGCAACTCCGTGCAGCCCTGGCTTTTACAGGGAAATTGTCAAGTATTATAACACGTTAAGTTAGGTTTGGAGTTGAGGCAGGTTATTTAAAAGGCCTTTGGACAGGTACAAGGATAAGAAAGGCTTAGAGGGATATGGGCCAAATACTGGCAAATGGAATAACCTTAGATGGGGCATCTTGGTTGGCATAGTCGAGCTGGGCTGAAGGGCCTTTTTCTGTGCTGTATGAGTCGATGTAATCCTCTGAATAGAAACTTGAGCTGTAGTTTTTGAGAGCTGCCTAATGTTAAAATTTGACTTGGACCTGAAGAGCTTTGATTAATGCAGTATTGAATATGTGGGCAGAGAAAATCATAAGGAGTTTTTCAAAGCTAAAAAATGGTAAATTCTTGAGTCACCTGATCTGAACCCAATAGAGCATTTTATATGCTGAAGAAAAAACTGAAGGGGACTAGCCCCAAAACAAGCATAAACTAAAGATGGCTACAATACAGGCCTAGCAGAGTATCACCAGAGTAGACACCCAGCAACTGGTGATGTCCATAAATCGCAGACTTCAAGCAGTCATTGCATGCAAAGGATATGCAACAAAATACTAAACATGACTACTTTCATTTACATTACATTGCTTGTGTCCCAAACATTATGGTGCCCTGAAATGGGGGGACTATGTATAAACACTCTTTGTAATTTCTACATGGTGAAACTAAAATGTATATAAATGGCCTTTATTAAAATCTGACAATGTGCATTTTAACCACGTGATTTTTTTTTTCTATTACAAATCTCAAATTGTGGAGTAGAGGCAAATAAATAAATGATGGGTCTTTTTCCCAAACATTATTGAGGGCACTGTACATATTTGGATGTCAGATGTGGATAGATCCAACTGGTGGTAATGGCCACTTCCATGTTGATAAATGCTCATGGATGAGCTAATGCAGAAATGATGGAATATGCATTGTTAGCATGCAGGCTGGTGTCCTGCTCCACGCGAGTCTCCATCCACCCCTGCATCATCTCCTTATGAGTTTCCTCCCACCCTAGCCTCCTACTATCTACTCTCTCTCGTGTCCATGGGTCATAAGTTCTAGGAGCAGAATGAGGCCATTCTGCCCATCAAGTCTACTCTGCCTCATAGCTGATCTATCTCTCCCTCCTAACCCCATTCTACTGCCATCTCTCCGTAAAAGGTATTATGAAATATTTTTGCCTTAGCCCCTTGAGATGACTTCCACATATTCCACATACTTCTCTCTGGAGATGGAATTATCCCCAGAATGTCCAGTAAAATTTATGTTTATTAAATATATTGATAGAAAATATCTCCAATATTGAAGTTTGTATATGTTGATCTGAGTTGAACTTGGTGCTGACATGCTAAAAGTCTAAATGGCTTTTTCCAATCATTAATTTTCCAGGTAATGACCTGCTAATGGATCGAGATGAACTTCCTTGACTGCTCCTAGAACTTATGACCTCTTACAAGAAGTTGCCTTCTGATGGTTTGGACTAATTTATACTTGGGACATCTGTTCTTCATCCTGCTCAAGAAATCAGCACTGATGGTTCTTTGTCCTTTTGAACTTAAATGCTACAATTTTCTAAACAAGGAAGGGACATTGATCTGCTGAATCTCTTCGAATGCTTTCCAGAAATTTTCTAAATCTGTTTCTTTATATTTCTCCTTGGACTCCAGGTCATGTTGCTAGATATGCTGTATATTGAAAGTGTAAAACAGTATTTTGTTGGATGATTTTTGCCTGAGGATGGAGAGAGTTTCTGCTGCTTAAAGTAAATACTAACTAAATTGGGATAGTGGTATTGTTGGTGAAGTTGGGTGGGTGGGGGGGTACATTAGATCGGGGTTGATGACCTAGAAGCTTAAAAAATGTTTGAACCAATTTAATAATTGACAACTTGCTTACATTTGGAAACTTCTGGAAATTTTCCCATTGGAAAAACAGATGGCTCCCAATGATATCCTCGTCACTCTGATGCAAATTCGACCAAATTAAGCAGAAGGATCTTGCTAACTGCAATTTCTCCACAGAGAAATTTCTCAAACTATCAGCTTTGCATTATGACTCCAGTATCTGTCACAAGTTCCTAATGGGGGAAAAAAAGCTAAGTGTTCCTTATATTTCTAGTTTTCAAGAGAACATCTACTGGTGCTTTTTGCATACAAGCACTTTGCGCTTTCAAAGCTGAGGTGGAGGGAGGAAGAAATATAGTTAGATTTTCAGCATTCAGATTTGCACTTTTCTGGTGGTGTGGAAAGCGCACCACAATCACATCTAGTTTCCATGACGGTCAGATTTATTGCAGAGCAAAGATGCTGATCTTGGCCAAAGTTAGCCTCGGGACATCTCCCTTCAGGATGAACGAGGAAGAAAGAAATCCAGTTCTGATTGCTATGGAGGGGGGATGAAGTAAGAACTGCTTATCTACTAACGATCTTGAACAGTGAATGTCCTGATATGATAGCTTCTGTGTTGTCTTGCATGTAAAATGATTGTTGGGTAAAAGTCACAAGTTGCAAGCATATGTGTTTTCAGTCAATCAATTTCACAGGGCATCAAACAATTCTCCACATGTGGTTGGACATTTTGGCAAGAGTGATTTGCATACATTTGTACAATAATGTCTAATGCAGATCAGCAATAGTTTTTTTTGCAACATGACCATATTTCCCTTTCCCATCTAATATAGCGCACACCTGTGTATGTATTGCACAGTTACAATGCAGGCTTAGGCCAAAGACTATTGGTCAAACCATGGCACTTTCTGAAAACATGTTCATTATCCACTTTTCTCATCCATGATTAACTACAGGGCATTTTCTATTGGTTTACAAAGCATTTTTTCTCGCCTTATAGAACCTCCCAATTGATATTCTGCTAGTAATCCACCATTTTAGCAATGAATACATGGGAATTAATTTTAATAAGAAATATTTTGCATTATTTTCACATGAAATCCTCATGAACTGTTGTTTCCTTTGGTTCCAGTGCAGTTCCTATCAATCGGAGTTCTTGATTCATTTGTGCAATGCTTGACAAACTCTTTGATCTGTGTCTCACAGCCCAACAGGTTTGCAGAAACTGGGATAAACTGATTTAATAAATAGGATTTGCAATCAATTAAGCAGCCCAACTGATCCATCCTGATCGTTGTGCTCTTTATCAGTTTTTTTTCTCACCCTAATCTAATCAATTTATTCTGTTGGCAATTTCTTCTATAATTCTTCCTCCTGCATTAATGAAAACTGTTTGCACATGCAAATTGCAGAGTAAGACTTTAAAGTCTTGAAACCCACATCCCACCACTCCACCATCATCTCTTTGTACCAGAGAGCAATGTTATTTTCCAGTAACAGCATTCCAATCAGTAACTTGGTTAGAACAGTCCTACATTTCAAACCCAATGTGGCAGAAAACAATTTTAGCATTTACTGTATTGATGAAACTTGTTTAAAATGCATATGATTGTTGGATTATAAATTGGGATGCTTCATTCTGTCAAGAACTATAGAACTGTATGTTAGGAATGTTTCCAAGACTAACTGAAGAACCTTCATTTCTGGTTCAATCTGACCTCAAATCATTACCAGTACATTTAAGGTGACCCTTATGTAATAGTCTTGTTTTTTTGTTACTGTCTCAATTAATGACACAAAATGGAGTATTGATTATGCAGCTTAAGTAGTAGCTAGCTAAATGTGCACCCCCACAGGACTGCTTTGCTACAGAATAGCTTCCCAAGTTATTTTAACCCTAGTACTGTAATCATGAATGTTGGATGTGTTCTGTTTCTGAACTATATGCTTACTCTCTTCCTCATACATTCTCATGGTGTTGAAAAATAGATTTGGCTTGTTTCCAGGTGAACATCAAACTCCAGGGTTATTTGTATCAAATTTATTAGGTCTAAAATGATGAAAAAATTACAGTTTGAGAAAATTAAATCTATCTCTGTGCCAGAACTAATTGATAGACAAATGAGCCGTGACCACAGTTAATGAGTTTGGCGATACCCAAAGATGTTGTGCGATTGATGGTTGTTCAACCACACATTTTATGATTAAACGAGTTTGCAAAATATCTCAATCTGTTCAAGATCACAAGATAAAGTTATTCAACCCATCTTGATCAATTGTGGAATCCAACCATCCTGTACATTAGGTCACAATATTTCCTGCTACTGGAGAAGGCCTTGCTATGCACTTACAAGTAAGCATATTGTATCACTATTCCTGCTATTATCAGGATCCCAGCCACCTGCTACTTTACTGGAATTGAAGTACAAAAACATGCTAGTTCTGTGCAGATGAGATTGAGTTGCCAATGTGGGGTTGGTCCTTTGAAATCTCCATTTTGCACTGCATGCTGAGTAGATTGGCTACTGTTGGTAATAAAGGCTGATTACTCTTTGGATAGACTCTGCCTTTGTCATATAGTGCTGAATGGTATCTGTGCAATTCGGCAAGGGTGAGTGCTGACTTTGTCCCTGATCTCTTTTCACTGGTGTACATGGAAAGAGCACGCTATTTGTATTTTTTTAATGTACATTTTGTAATATTTTGTTTCACCAAGTTTCTGGTTCCTGGCAGTTGATCTTTCCAGGAATTGGGCTGCCCTCCTGTGGACACTCAGGCATGTGTTTTGCCCTAAGGAGGAGAGGGAGTTGGATTGAGCTAAACCAAGTCCTATTTCTCAATCACTGCCTCGCCCAAACACTCGTCAGGAATCATTGGATAATGATCAGAAAGACCAGTGATCTGACTCTCTTTTTGATTTTCCTTCAAGATGTGCCAAGTTAGCTCCCTTGCAATCATCCCTGACTGTTTTAACACAAACTGGAAATGTAACCTGGGTCAGTTACAGGCTATTTTTCTCCCAATGAATCACCAAGGAGAAGCTGTCCGCCTATTACTTAAATGGAAAACCTGGTCTACGCACTTCCTTATGCTGGGGAAACTGGCAGATACTCAAATAATGGGACAAAGTACTGAAGCTACCTAAACCAAACTGTTGGGAGGTGGGCTAGTTTGGACTATATTCTAATGATACTGGCTTTACTATTTTGACCAACTAAAACAATTATGTCACTTCTCAAAGTTTGTATGTTGTTGACAGCTGGGCTGCTCAAATTAAAAAACAAACAGCAAAATCATTTTTTGTGTACACTGACAAATAGCTGGGCTATTTCTTGTCTGTGACTAGTAGTCTAATTTCTTGGCCCAATCATCAATGATAAAGCATAAGATATCAATGATACATTTTTATATATATGGTAATTGCCTAAATACAAAGGTCTCTTTAGTTTAGAACTGCCAACGGGATTGAATTCTACACTGTTATTGCTGATGCTATATAGATAGCAGGGAAATCTGATTGGAAAAATTGCCTTTAAAAAGCTTGGCGTGTATGAAATAGCTGGTGTTCAACCGAATAATAGATTAATTACCGGATCACTTTAAGATGAAAGTGTAGAAAATGTCACTTGAAATAAATGTTGATTATTTCTGAGCTTGCAAGTGGACTTGCTGTATTACACATTACAGTTTTAATCTTTCTTATTTAGCTGTAACTATATCACAACCTTTTTCTGTCCTATTGAATGTGATGTGGTGAAATTGCTTTTTGTAAATATTGCCACCATTGTATGAATGCAAGCCATATCTTGATACTCACTGATGGTCCACATTATCAGGAAATCTTTTCTCTCGGTGTTCTGTGAAATAAGATAAGGATGATTTTATAAAGTTCTTTCCAAAGGGTCTCTCTTTTGATTAATGCATTCTCAGAGGAATTTTCAGTTCATCTTAAACTTAGCCTTGTTCTCCTGATATTCAAGTAGATTTGCGTCACACTGGTTACAGGCTGACGAACAATGACCGATTTCGGCTCGGCATTGCTAAATCCAATTGCAGTGTCTTCGCTGCTGTTTTGGTTAACATTAGCTTTGTAAATGCACACCACAAATGGTTCTGTGGATTTCACAGGATAATTCCCCTCCACATTGTTGTGGAATGATTTGTAACCACGTCAACAATAAGTGTAATGGGTTTAAGTATGGAAATTAAATGGGTAAGGCCGAAGGGGGCTCCTCGTGTTTTGCCAATGTGTCTAAAACTGACTCCTTGCTGCACTAATGCTGCACAGTGGCCATGGAACAAATAATTCCATCAGATGACAGCATATTACAGATTCTCTTTGTCTGCATGAGCTTTACACTTTAGGATGTCTCACACGTTATTCTTTTGGGTAACTCCGCTGCTTCTGTATGACAAACGGATTTTATTTGAGAAAATATAAATAATTTTCAATTATTTTACACAAACCAGCAGTAATCCTGTGCTCACAATTATAGGTTACAATTCCATTCTTCTTTTTGATGTGTTCCCACCCCTGCCCTTCCCTCTACGTGCTCTCAAACCATCTCAAGTTCTGTGCTTTCCTCTTCCCCACTACATCCTCACCCTTTATCTCACACCATTCCTCAACCTTTTACTTATATATCCCTTCCTTGCATATTTCCATATCTCCCCCTATTCTTGACCCTCTTCCTCTTCTCTTCCCCCCCCCCCCCCCCCCCCCCCTCCTCCTACCCACTGCCCCTTGTTGTGTTGTGGCTGCAGTGATTCTGAGCCAGAATGAAAAGGCTGATCATGTTCCAGTCATCCATTACCCTCAACAATGACATACATAAAATGAGGGAGGTGAGAAATTTGTGCCAAAGAGGCAATAGAGACCATCACATCTAACAAATCATCATTTTCATTCCATAAAGGTTTCATTTTCAAATGGTGACCAGAATAATGATCACAAACACAAAGTTAAGTTATATTGTGTTTAATTTATACAGATCGTGCAGAGAATCACTCTGTGATACACAGCAGTAAAATTCTGCAGAATATTTGTGGCAGTCCAAACCATTCTCTCTTTATTGATATTGAGGTTAGTTGCCCACTGCTCCTGTTGGGAAAATTGAGATAAGAAAAATAAAGCAATGGCTCAAGCAGCATTTAAACTGGGGATCATCAACACTTTCTGAGCATATTAACCAAAATAACAAGAATAAGATTGCACAATTTTATCCCATGGTTTGTGAATGCAAAGTACAGTATTAGAACCAGTGCATTACTATAAAGTTATCCTATTCAATTCCCCGTTTACCCCATGCTAGAGTCTCGATTATTTGTAATATTCAATATGTCTGAACTTCAACACAATGTTGGTTACTTATTTAACAGTAGAGGGCATACTAGCTTGTTACACAATTATACATTTTCTCACAGCTTTGCGGCACAGTGTTTCTCTGGCATTTTTTCTTCGCAGTAAATAATCAGTTTCACAATATTCTTATTCATTTATTTTAAAAATCTTATTTGCCTTAAAGTTGGCAACTTAACAGTTCACTGGTAACAAAATAACCGTAATAAATTATATCCCTATGGCAATATGCAATTTGAACAGATTTTCTGCATTCATAACAACTGTTACCAGGACCAGAATAAAACGCATGTTAATAAACAGAGGTAATAATTCCTGTGCTTCCTTTCAATTTTGCCTCGGTCCTAATTTCCACAAAGAAAGCTCATCACCATGTCCACTTCCTCAGAAGTTTGAAAATATTTAGTATGTTGCTGAAGACTTTATCGAACTTCTAGGGGTAGGAAGCATACTGATTGATTGCATCACGCCCTGGTTCGGTAACTCAAACATCTACATATTTTATTTACGGTCAGCATTAATGATTATTCTTTTATTGTATTATTGATTAGTGTACATTTGTGTTATTATATTAATGGGCCTTTAAAGCTGCAAAAAGTAAGAATGTAATTGTTCTGTTCCTCAAATTAAATCCTCTTGACTTCTTTCCCACAGGCCAAGGTCAGGGCCCTGATAACAGTGCTCCTCTGCAAAATGATCTTCAACCCCGTCCATCACCCATCTAGGTTCCCACTCTCCCCCCCCCCCTTGCAATCCTAACGCTCCCTTTCCACACACTGGGGCCCCAATTCCCATTGTGTTTTGTAATTTCTGCAATACACCATGTAGGTCTGGTCACAGACCTCTATTCTGAAAAATAATCTGCTATAATATGTGACTAACAATGGAAGAATTCAGCAGATCAAGTAACTTTGATGGCGAACAAAGTTCAGGTTGTTGAGCTTTCAAGTAATAGAAGAATCATGCATGAAATATTCTTTTGGTCTACTGGCGGCCTACTAAGTATTTCCAGCTTTTTCACTCAATTATCATCTTTACTTCTCAGGCCCAACAGGCTTAGCAGAAGCAGAATAAGGGTAGCAGTGCAGCTTAAAAGTTTGTGTACAGGTAAGGAAGTGATTTTTTCAGGCCTGTCATCGTTAGCAGCAAATAACAGTCAGGCTTTAATGGAACAGTCATTTTGTGAGGATCTGCATAGATTAGTTTAATATTATCACGACATCCCTGAGCTTGGCACCAGGAAGGCAACACGTCATCCTGAAGGTAGACACAAATGCTGGAGTAACTCAGCGGGTGAGGCAGCATCTATGGAGAGAAGTAATGGGTGACGTTTCGGTCTAGACCCTTCTTCAGACTGATGTCGGGGGGGGGTGGCAAGACAAAGATAGAATGTAGGCAGAGACAGTAGGAGAACTGGGAAGGGGGAGGGGAAGGAGAGAAAGCAAAGGCTATCTGAAGTTAGAGAAGTCAACGTTCATACGGCTGGGGTGCAAACTACCCAAGCGAAATATTAGGTGCCGTTCCTCCAATTTGCACTAGGCCTCACTCTGACAATGGAGGAGGAGCCCAGGTCAGAAAGGTCAGACTGGGAATGGGAGGGGGAGTTAAAGTGCTGAGCAAACAAGAGATCAGGTAGGTTACGACGGACTGAGTGGAGGTGTTCAGCAAAATGATTGCTGAGCCTGCGCTTGGTCTCGCCAATGCAGGGAAGTTGACACCTGGAACAGCGGATACAGTAGATGAGATTGGAGGAGGCGAGGTGCAAGTGAACCTCTGTCTCACATGGAAAGACTGTTTGGGTCCTTGGATGGAGTCGAGGTAAAGGGACAGGTGTTGCATTTCCTGAGGTTGCAGGGGAAAGTACCCGGGGAGGGTACTTGATTATTGTACATTTGTGTTATTATATTAATGGGCCTTTAAAGCTGCAAAAAGTAAGAATGTAATAGTTCTGTTCCTCAACTTAAATCCTCTTGACTTCTCTGGCAATGAAGGAGCCCAGACAAAGGTCTGCATGGGAAGGGGAATTTGAATGGTTAGCAACCAGGAGATCCAGCAAGCCTAGGCTGACCAAGTCAAAGTATTCAGCGAAACATTCTCCTTGTCTAAGCCTGGTCTTGCTGGTGTAAAGGAGGCCGCAGCAGGAGGATCGAATGCAGTAGATGTGGTTAGAGGAAGTGTATAAGGTTTGGTCGAAATGTCCTTTAACTGAAAATTACCACTGTTGATAACCTCCATGTTGTACCCAACAACACATTGAAAACCATCCACATCAAATTCAGTTTTGAAACAGACTGCACATTTCACTTCTCACTCTGCAGGTGCCTTACCTCATTGACTTAAGTCTCATCCTTTGTGTTTCTCTGTAGGAAAGTCTTGATTTTATGATAGAGGGCCTGGACCCCCTTCTTCAATTTTTTCCAGTAATCTTTGGAGTCCATGACCTCCTGATAGGCAATGTCACTCAGCACACAGGTGTACGGGTTTGAGTCCAAACACGTTACATTATTGAGATGGCACTGCTTGTCCAGTCTGCTGCAGTTACACACCTTGTAATTGCATGGTTTCCTTTGGAAATTGCTGGGCTGGTAGTCATTGGAATGCAGAGTGATGCCAGTCTTTGTGTCCATGATGCCCCGAATACGGGACATGCTGCTATTCAGACAGTTGCAGTACCAAGCGCTCCACCTAGCCCAGCTGTAGGAAGAGCTGTCCAGGGAGATCACAATAGTCTGTGGCTCAGGTGATTTTGTGATTTCTATATTTCCCCCCACCGTTTGGGTCACGTGTTTGTCAGGCACAATGCTAAATTTATGTTCCTCTATTTTGGCCACAACAATATTTTCAGTTATTTTACTTGGGGTGGTTGGGGTGGTGACTGTCACATTATCAGTATTTTCATTCCCCGCAGTGACCACACGCTCATCTAATGCATTTGTATCTGAATAATGTTTGGTTATGATTTCTCTGCCATTGGTTAAAATGACAGAGTTGTTACTGTTTTCAGACCTGGTAATCTTAATTTCTGACCTATTGCCGATTACGAGGGATGAAGCACTATCAGTATTGGTCCCATTTGAGGTGGCAACAATTATTTCATCGCCTTTATTTAAGATAATTGGAGTTAAACTGGAGTTTTCAGATTCCTTGGAGTTGGTGATGATGATCTCGGCCCCACCACCACCACCGCCCAGCACGATGGGCATCGACGTATCATTGCCCCCTGTTTCTGAATGGGCAATGATGATCTCGTCGCCAACTCTTAGCACAATGGGCATCCTACTCTCAGTCTCCGTCCCGTTTGAATTGATGATCACAATCTCTGCGCCACTATTCACTGGCACTGGGACATCAGTCTGGAGGGCTGCCATGTCATTCAGGGTCCCCGTCGCAATACGGGTGGAGTTAGAAAGAACAACATGGGCCGAGGCCTCAAGCAAGGTGTACTCAGAACTGCTAGGCTGGGTACTAGTGGGCTGGCGACCAGTGGAGTGGTTGCTGCTACTGCTGCTCGCTATGGCAACCACCACGGTAGCCTGGTCACTGGCCTCGATGATGGACACCATGGTCGAGGTGGCATTGGGCAGGGCGCTACCGTTCGAGGCAATAGCGGGCAGGGCGCTACCGTTCGAGGCAATGGCGGGCAGGGCGATGACGGGCTGGACGCCTGCGGCCTGGGTGCTGCCGGTGGTCGTGATAAGCAGCGACTGCGCACTGTTACTCGGCGCCTTCACCTCCTCAACCAGCTTCACCTTCGTCTGTTCCCGCACGGCAGTCAGCGTGGCCCCGAGCAGCATCGGCTGCACAAGCAACAAGACTAAGGTCGCTAGTCGCATAGCTGTCGCTTGTGTCCTCAGGCGGTAAGACGTGGGTTGCACCGACCATCATGGCGGCCATTAGCGGCAGCGACGGTTGCCGGCGGCGCGCGCGTATCCAAGGGCGCCCTTTCTGCCGTCACGTACCTCGTGCTCACACCCTGACCAATCGCGCGGCTTCCCGCCCAAACACCGAGTTGTCCGCTCGCCAGCCCAACGCCGTCATCATTCTGGACAATCCCGACCTTACTCTTTTCAACAATTACCGTCTACACGTTCTTAAAATATCGTCGGTTGTGTTTGATCTCTTCATGTGATGCGGTTACCTCTGGCCACAAAGGGTAAAGAAAGTACAATAATGCAAAGTATGGCCACTGTGAGAACTGGATCTTTGGTCAAGGTGACATGGCTACCTAGTGCTCAGGTGGCTGATGCCTTTGGAGTTTAAACCTCCAGTTTAAATTCTATTTGGAATATTTTGGAGGACCAAGAACCAAGATGTGATCCTAGTCGCTAATCATAGTAACCTGCCACCTGCAAAGACTAATTCACCACCTGCACAAATAAAGAGAAACCCCATCATGGGAGTCAATGGGTTACAAATGCCAAGACAATGCCATGCTAGACTCTTGTGGAGGTGTAATTTCTTCAGCATGGTTATTCAAAAAGCTGCAAAAAACCAGGAGCCACCATCGTCATGTACAGAACTGCCAGGCAGTGGGATGGCTCAGATTGGCTTTTCCAACACCACATCCATCCTGTAGCTACGGACTACAGAGGCTGCATCTCCAAATGATAGGGGCATCTAAAAGTTTCTGATCTTCCATCAAACAACTGGCTCAGGTAACTATTTATGCTGGCAGGAAAGTTGCAAAGCAGAGGATCCAGGTGAAAAAAAAACCCAAATAAAAGGCCAGGAGAGTGAAGAAGGATTTTATTGCTGATCCAGAATGGACTGTCTGAAAGTTAATTGATCAATGATTCAACTTTCAAACAGGAAATTGGATTTGTAAATCATGTGTGAAAGCAGAGTGCGAGTCATTCATAGGGCTGGCATATAGTGATTGAATGGTCTCCAGTGCTGTACGATTCAAATACATATTAAACATTCAGGGAGTGTGGCTATTGCTATCTCTAATTTAACAGGCAGTTTAAGAGTCCATCCCACTTATGGGTCTGGAGTCGTGTCGTTTTGCAGTTCTGGAGGACAGGGTGGTGAAGAAGGCCTTTGGCATGCTTGCATTTGGATATCTACATGGATAAGGATTTAGAGAGCCAAATGGGAGGACCCGAGGATACCAACTTGGTCCACATGGACAGTTTGGGCTGAAGGTCATGTTTCCATGTTATATAGTTCTATGACTCAAAGCTAGATGAGTTAAGGACATCAGATTTCCTTCCCTCATGGACGTTAGGGAACTTCGTGATCTTGTACTTCAATCCAATCGATTTATGCCTTCTGTATCCAGATTGAATGCCAGATTTAGTTAATTACTTGAATTTAACATCACCAGATGAGATTCAGAATTGTGTGTCTCTGGTTTAAAACATAACCGCCATGCTAATGTGCCTATTTATATTATATTGGTATTAGAGCTAATTGAACTTCTCCAAACTGTTTCCACCTGCTACAATTTGTAAAATTTGTCCTTCAAAATGTCAAAGCCTAATATAGTCTATGTAATAATTTGAATTGAATTAAATGATGTCTTGCATTAATAGAACAGTTATGTGTATTCATCAAATACTTTTCCCATCTATCCTTCGAGATCTTTATCATTAGCTCTTGTTCCCAATCTTCCCTTAATGCTTCTGTTGAGGGTGATTCTCTATTTAATATATTATTATAAAAGTATGATATTAATTTTTGTGAATCAGCCTTAATATTCATTGCTTCTTCTAAAGGATCTAAAAATATAGTTTGAAATCTATGTGTATATTTCTTCATAAAGTCACATACCTGTATATATTTAAAATATTGATTATCCTTCAATTTAAATTTTAATTTTAATTGTTGAAATGATAACAGTTTGCCCACTTCATACATATCCCCTACTTTCCTAATCCCCAGTCTATCCCATTGTTGATATGTGTTGTCGATGAGAGAAGGTTTGAATGCGGGGTTGTTCAATAGTGGGGTTAGTACTGATAAATTATTTAATTTCAAGGATACTTTTATTTGTTTCCAAATTCTTATTATATTGTGAATAATTGGGTTCTTCTTATATATTATACTATTCAATTTTATCGGTGAGAGCAGGATCGTTCCTATATCGTGCGGATAGCACTCCTCTTTCTCCATTCTTATCCACTCCAACTGCTGAGTGGAACTATCCAGCCAGTATATTATGTTCTTAATATGTACTGCCCAGTAGTAATATATAAAGTTAGGTAATGATAAACCCCCAACTTCTTTAGATTTGCACAAATGCTTTCGTTGAATTCTATGTGTTCTGTAGTCCCATATAAAATTAGTGATAGTGGAATCTAATTTTTTGAAAAAATATTTTGGAATATATATTGGGATCGCTTGAAACAAATATATTAATTGTGGTAAGAAAGTCATTTTTATAGCGTTAATTCTACCTATCAATGAGAGTGGAAGCGTTTTCCAAAATTTAATCGTATCATTCAGTTTATTTAATAGTGGTATAAAATTGGCACTAAATAATGATTTGTGTTTTCTCGTAATTTGAATACCCAGGTACTTGAATTTTTCTGTTGCAATTTTGAAGGGGAATTTTAGTAAGTGTCTCAAATCCTGTGATTTTAAAGACATAATTTCGCTTTTATTCCAATTTATTCTATATCCTGAAAAAGAGCCGAATTCCTCAATTAGTGTTAATAAGGTGGGTATACTCGTTTGTATATTAGTAATATATAAAAGGATACCATCAGCGTATAATTAAATTTTATTCTTTGAGTCCTTGCTGTTATATCCGTGAATATTCGGGTGATTTCTAATCCTTTCGGCCAGCGGTTCTATCATAAGGGCAAATAGCAATGGTGATAAGGCACACCCTTGCCTATTACCCCTTGATAAGTAAAATTTTGGAGATAGCGTATTGTTAGTTAATATTCTTGCCGTAGGTCTATCATAAAGTAGTTTAATCCATCTAATAAAATTATCTCCCATATTAAATTTTCGGAGTACCTTGTATAAATACTGCCATTCTACTTGATCAAATGCCTTCTCTGCATCCAACGTGACCACTGAGATATCTTCACGAGGTTGAATAAATTTTATCCAAACGTCTCTCCCAGATGCGATAAATGTTTGTTTCAAAACGCTAATATAACACACTCATTTGTTGGATGTACAAAGTTGAATAAATTTTGGAGTGATATATTTGATATATTTACAAAGATTTTCAAGTCAAGAATAGAACCCAAAACGGAATGGATTATATTTGGAATAATAGGAGAAGATACCAATTTAAATAAAGATCAAAAGGTTTTTTTTAATTATGGGTTAATAATTGGAAAGAAATTGATACTTAAATTTTGGAAAAATACAACCACACCAACTGTTAAAATGTGGATCAGGAATATGATGGACATAGCACGCCTTGAAGAAATGAGACTCTGACTAATAGATAAATATGACCAATTCTTAAGGAGTTGGTCTCCTTTCATCGACTTTTTGGAATCATGTGATGCAGCGGTACCGTAAAGATTGCTGATTTCAGTTCATGACGCGGATAGAGCTACATCTCCGAATACAGATTTGAAAAATTATCTTTTAAGGGGCCTTCTCTTCTATTTCTACTTTCCACTTTCTCTCTTCCTTTTTTTATTTTTTATATACACACTTCACGTTTTTCTACTCTCTACCATCTATTTTTCCACTTTTTCCCCTTTCTATTGTTTTCTTTTTCTTGTCCTGCTTACTTCCTTCTTATAACATAAAACTAGAGGTTGTACATAGAATGGATTACGGTATTACATAGTTGGCACCTAAAATTAGGTGCCACTGTACTGTTTTGTGCTGTATTAACTTCTAATAAAATAAAAAAAAAAAAAAAAAAAATAAAAAATGTCAAAGCCTTTCCTCTCATTACAACAAAAATCATTGCTCCTGAATTATAGAAATGTAAGGCACAGGAAGGCCCTAAATTTAGGGCACAGTCAGGCCATGTGACAACATACTCATCCAGGTACTTTTAAATATGTTCGAGATTTCTGCAGCCAGCATTGACAATGAGAAGGTACACAAAATTGCTGGAGAAACTCAGCGGGTGCAGCAGCATCTATGTAGCGAAGAAAATAGGCGACGTTTCGGGCCGAAACCCTTCTTCAGATTGACAATGAGATCTGTATTCTCATTCACCTCCGAGTAAAACAAATCTCTTCTACCCTTTCATCCTTCTACCAGTTAGCTTAAATCATGCTCCATCTGTACCATGAGAAATAGGAATTCATCTTTTCAATTAGTTTATTTATATATTGCAATTTATATTTTAGCCTTCTCTTTTCCAAAGAAAACACTGAGAATCCAGAATAAAAGGAGAAGCTACTGTAAATGCTGAGGTCAGGCAGCATCTGTGGAAAGAGAAATAAAGTTAATGTTTCAGTTTTGAGACACGAGGAAAGAAAGAAAATGTGTTCAGTTTTGGTTACAGAGGAGAATGAGGTATGGATAGGACAAAGGGAATTTCTTTGATAAGGCAAGACCAAGTGGGTTAATGTTGCCATTAGTGTCAGATTATGCTGCTTCTATGTTACGTATTGCCAGCACTAGAATGTGATACCAGCTCAGACTGTACTTATGGAGTGGAAAAATTGAACCAAAATCACAGATGGTGTCTAGTAGAAAATAGCCAGTGCATGTGGCAAAATATTGCATCAGAAGGCTCTCAGTTATCAGTAAGATCTTCACCCAAAACTCAATTTCATGGCCATTTCTCCATGTTTTTTTAATGCAAATGTCTCTACTTCTAACTCAGAAGCATGAATTTAATCTCAAATTCACCCAAGCAAGATCACAGCTCGGTTCAAATCCTGCTGTATTCCGTACCAAATTCTTCAATGTTTGGTGACTCGCTCTTACATTCTGTCTGCATCAGAACTGGTTATTTTTACTAGTCACCCATCTGTGATTTTGGCTTATTTTTCTCTCTCTCCATTAGTACATGCACAACAATCCTGAATTGTCAGCACATAACGTAGACAAATCAGCATAATTTATCTCCAACTACCACACCAACCCCTATGGTCTGCGACAGATTTCCTTTTCTGCTGTTATTGGCCTCCCATCTTCTCCGAGCCTGAAACAAACTTATTTTCTCTCTTTCCAATTTCTAATAGTCTTGGATTTGAAATAATAACTGTTCCTTTTTCCCCATAGATGCTGCATGTCCTGCTGGCTGTTTCCAGTATTTCCTTCAGATTTCCAGCATTTGTAATTTCTATTGATCTACTGAGCATATCTAAAATCTCCTCATTACTAACCTTATGCAGTCCAGTCCAGTCTTTAGATTTTAGATATGCTCAGTATATTATTCCTATGTCATCTTGTAATTTGACATGTGCAATACTCTACCCATGCTTTCATACATCTCCAAGAAGATGCCTTGATAAATCTGGTTCTCCACAGATTATTTAATGGTTTCTGACGGTGGCAGAGAATTGAATGGTGCTGGAAAAAGGCAATGATATAAATCTGCGGTACTACAGTACTTTCATAAGTTCCAATTTATCATAACTAGCATAGAAAATAAGCATACAAGAAAAGACAACATTTGCAAAACTGAAATGTATCTTGAACTCGATTGCCATTTATACAATAGTATTTTAATACTTCTCCTACAGGTGATATAAATATGAACATCTACAGTTATGGTCCAAACACAAACCTCCAGTGACTGGAGGAAAATTGAACAATTGAAACACACAAGCCCAGTTCATGACAATCCATGTGCAAAGGTCCAGCTAGCATGCAATAATGTGCCTTGTATTGTTTGACAAGTTTAGTCAGCCGCTTATTCCAAAATGTAACCCCAGCTCCTAGGTTGTTTCCTCCACTCAGCTCTATCAACATGAAAACCATCCTATTTCTGTCTCTGCATTGCAGAAAGATCTGTGCACCAGGCACAGTCCCCGTCTATTTCCCACAAACTTATTCAAGCCAATTCCAACAAGACACAACCTCAATTCCAAATTGTGCAAGAACATCGTGCTCAGAACATAAACACGAAAATGTTCCAAAAAACACTGAAGCATAATGGCAGACAAGTAGAATTGTCTTGTATATTACAATACATTGGCACGAACAAATAAGACTTGTGGGAGCACAGTGGTACATTCACACAGAAGGATTGACACTCCAAATTTAAGAATCCTTAATTCCATCAAAATATTGAGAATCTATCACCAACGGTTTTACAATGACAGTTCTTTCTAACTCAGTGCAGTGTTGAAGTGAAAAATGCCTCAATAACAAAAAATGGTTATTTTAAAATCACAATGTACTCTAAATCTATTAGCTGGTAGTAGTGAAATAATTACACAATCAATAACCCTTGAATTGTATGCATGTTCCCATAGCTGAATACTTAAAAGTATAGAAAGGTTACGGTAGAGAATCTTGTATTTTTTACATTCCCCTGATATCTTCTTTTTATCAATCTATCCTCTTAACCTCTTTTCCTGGATTTGGGGAGTTATGAAATGGATTTCAAGGGGTTTCCACCTACAGATTATGAGAGAGACAACTCAAGAGATGAGATGCAAGAACTCAAGATCGGAGAAGTAAACTAAGTCAGCTTCACATCAGCCACAATAACACTGAATGGTGTATCAAATTAGAGAGACTGAATTGAAACCTTCTCTGATTGTACAGGGGTTAGAGATTATCTTTTCTCTTTCTCATCAACCTTGCTCTTACTTGGATGGGTTTTTATTTCAACTTCCTGTTCACTTTTTTTTCTGTTCAAGAGGTGAGAAAATGGAATTTTCGAAAAGATTAGTATTTTAAAACAGATTTTTGTTTAAAATAAAACAGATAAGTACAAATATTATAAAATTCTCGTAGACATTCCATACCACATGTATGTATTAATGAGACTCTTTCCTGAGGTTTATCATAAAAATATGGACGTTTTCCCTGTGTCGGCTAGAGGATTGACATGGGGCTCAATTCCAGTTTCTGCCAACACTAATGGCATGAATACATTTGCCCTGGATCAATATACAGAGGCAAGATATTTTTGACTTACTGGAAGTGGGGTATTTTCTGAGAGTAAGCAGATAGCTTGTGTTCAACCTCTGACTCAAGGACTATACTAGAAATTGTAGAATTACCATTCAGTCAACAAACTAGTCATCTCTTTCAATCTCAAAACTGAAATTGCTTGTTGCAGTTATAATTATTAGTGGTTCAAACCCAAAAAGAGGTACTTACAATTTGCCATTTAATGAAAACTATGGGTGTCAGAATTAGTTTAATTTGTGATGCATTTAAGAAATGTGAAACCCACATGTAGTAGATTCTATTTCTTCTCCAATATGTTACAAAAAAAAGTAGCTTAACCAGTCTTCTGGCTTCATTTAGAATTAGAGCGGTTTTCTTTACTCTCCACTTAATAAGCAATCAACAAAATAGATAAAAGAACACGTGCATTCAATTAATTTGGGATCATACGAGAAAGAACCATCTCAAATATCTTACCAGAAGGCACACTCTGTGTGTTTATGCTGATATTGTTTGTATATTTGACCTTGGCTGTTGTTAATTGAAAATAGCAGGAGGTAATTGATATTGGCATAACTATTGGCCATATCTGCTTCTTACACCCAATTCACCATTCTTCATGCCCATTCTCACACACCAATTCTCAGGATCTGTGCAAGTTTTTAATCCTCCCTTCACCCACTTTCCACAAATAAGCATTTTTCTGCAGGTAATTGCTGGTTGGTGGTGCAGAGTAAGAACCCAAGTCAATGTATTTCTTCCACAACCCCGAGGTGCCTTGTCTTACTATAACACCTTTGCAGAACACAGCTAGCACAGCAGGTATTAGAAATTGAACCCACCACCTTTGGTCTCCAGGCTTTATAAAATTATGATGGTTATTCCAATGGTTATAGACCACTGTTAAGAGTGTGCTGGGAGGAAATTTACTTGAAAGAGTCCATATTCCCCAACACTATTCTTGATTTTTTTTTTTACATTGTTTGCTTACATGTGCTTATTATTCAAAAAGTATCTTTTCCACATTTGATATAAAGCAATCCAGTAGATTTCCACCAAAGACGAAAAATCAGATTCTCTAGGTTTCTGAATTTCCATTTAACTCTTCATCCAGCCTGTTAAGAAAGGAAAAGTTATAAATAAGAAGAAAAATTCAAGGTCATTGGGCTTTCTGTAGCATGACTATCAATGGCTCTAGTTCACTGCCATTAAATTGATCAATATCCACTATATCCAGCATACCCCATGGCAAAGAGAGAGTTTGATTTAGCTCTTAGGGCGAAAGGAATTAAGGGATATGGGGGGAAAAGCAGGAATGGGGTACGGATTTTAGATGATCAGCCATGTTCATATTGAATGGCCGGTGCTGGCTCGAAGTGCCAAATGGCCTACTCATGCACCTATGTTTCTATGCAATATTTAACAGACTTATTTCATCATGCTTAACCATTACATCATGCTTAACCATTACATATTATTAATCCATTTTAGTCCAAAGATGGCACCCTCCATACCGGCGTTTCTAATGTGATTTATTTTTCCTCATCTGAATGTCCTCAACTGATGCCCCTGATCCTCACTGTCCTGTTGTAATTCCTGCATGTCTGATCTTATTACTTCTGTTTCCCTCTCATAGCGATTTCCTTATCTTCAGCTTCCTTTTCGCTAGCTTTCCTATCCATTGGTTGAGCTTCTATCATTTCCAAAGGGAGTGTAATCTTGCCATCAAACCCTTTTCAGTATATCAAGGTGCTAATTCCTCCAACAACACCTTCAACAATTTTTCCCATCCCTCGCCATCTGCATGTGAAAACATAGAAGGCACACCCGTTTTTTTACCTCTTTTCCCAACATTAATCTTGTTAATATTCCAAGACATGCCATCCCAAGAGTGATCATAACCAACCAAAAAAAAGTGCCAGAAGATTGTAGGACTATTAACATGATATTATTGTTTAAAGAAAAGGAAAAAATGAATGAAGTGATTACAAGAGAGAATAAAAATGGTATTAAAATAGTGTTTAAAAATACCCAGCTTGGTCACAGTGAAGGGTCACGACCTGAAGCATAACCGTGTTTTTCTCACTGAAGAATCTGCCTGACCTGCTGAGTATTTCCTGTATTTCTGTTTTTACCCCAGACTTTTCACAGCTGCAGTTCTTTTTTGATTTTCATTTTATTGACTCCACTAAAACCCAAAATAGGTGGGATATCATAGAATGGGTGCAGCACAGCAGAGTCCATTCAGCCTTGAAAACTACACATCCATTTTCAGTAGCAACATGGCTTTCCATCCTGTATGTGATCCTTTAAATTTGGACATTCCCATTTCAATCAGTCTCACATTTTATTTCCTCCCACAACCTGGCATGTACACAACAGACTGAATGTTTAAAACATTCTGTTTTCTATTTTTCAGTGAAAGTTGAACAGCAGCAACATTAATATTATTATTCTTTGCTCAATAACAATTCCAAATGGTTTCAGTATAATATTCAACTATGAACATCATTCTAAAATGAAATAGAATTATAATGTCAGTTGTACTTACTCTTTTATGCATTCTGGGATATGTACATGTTGCATGGGAATTAACTTTGAAAGTTCTTGGAGGCTACTGACAAACCGAACTTTTCTACTAAACTTTGTACTGTTCAAGAAAGAGAAGTAACAGTGTGTTAGCACATAATAAGATCATGAGGCTCCCCATGTCCTCAACTATTCAATAAGATACAAGTTGATAGAAGTATATAAAATTAGAAGGTGCATACATAGGGTATATAGTCAGAACCCTTTTCTCTGGGTGGAAGTGTCCAACACCAGAGTGCATAGCTTTTAGGTAAGAGGGGGAAAGTTTAATGGAGATGTGCGGGGCACCTTTTTTTTTTTTTTTACAAATAGTGTGGTGGGGGCCTGGAATGTATTGCCAGTGGTGGTGGTGGCAGATATGAATAGTGCCATTTAAGAAGCTTTTAGATCGGCACATGAAGTTAGGTTGGCAGTTTGAGGATTTAGACCCAGACAGAATGAATGACCAGTGGATATATTTCCGTGGGTTGGAGGGGGACCCGAGGTCATTTTGCCTGGGACCTGGGAGTTTCTGTGACTTGGAGGGGGACCTGAAGGTTCTTTTGCACTTGCACTTATCCTTCTTGGTAAAATAGTTGTGGGAGATGCTGTTGGAATGGCTAGGCAAGTAACTTGCACTTGGGATGGGATACCCGACATGTCATTTTTGCCTGAATGACTGGGAGTTTATGGAGCTTGGACTGGGACCTGAGATGGTTCTTTTGCACTTGCACTTATCCTTCTTGGTAATGGAACCCATTATATTAGCTTTGAATTGTGAGTGAGAAAGGAACCCTGGTTACAGTAACTTTGGTAATGGTACAGGTGTTGGTGTGTAGAATGATGTTATTGCCTGGTTAATGTTGTTTAGTATGCTGTTCATTGTAAACTGATTTGTTGAGATGGTGTGCCATGTTGGATGGAGTGTTTGCCTTTTGCACCACTTTGGTTAGATGAGAGTGAAGAAGTGTAGTCCAGTGAATGAACTTGTGGACTCATGTAGGTTAGAGCACCAGTGGATTATAGACCTGACACTTGATGACCAGTGGACTATATTGTGAAAGGGGGACCAGAGGTGCACTTTGCAGATGGTAACCATGTGAGTTATGGCCGAAGGTGCTTGAATGAATTGTAGTTATAGGTAAGTTGTGGAGTGTTGACCAAGTAAGGAAGCTGCTCTCTTTCCAATGCATAGTAGAATGTTAATTAATGAAACACTCAGTGCACTTTTACAGATGTAAACACTGATGTTACGGCCGACATGCCAATAGTGAATGAATGTATGTTTAGGTTGGTTATGGAGTGTTCATCAAGTAAACTGCTTTGTCCGAGATGGTGTCCAGCTTCTGGAGTGTTGCTGCACCACTCATCCAGACAAAATGCAGAGTATCCATTATATTATTGAATTGTAATTTGTAGATGGTAGAAAGACCTTGGGGTGTGAGGAAGTGAGTTACTTGCCACAGGATATCTGACTTCTGGCATGTTCATGTAACCATGGTAGTTATGTAGCTGCTTCAATTGTATTTCTAGTCAATGGTGATCCCCAGAATGTTAATGATGGGGAACTCAATTATGATAATGCCTTTGAATGTCACTTTCAGAGGTTAGATGCTCTCTGGTTGAATATAGACATTTTTTGCTATGCAAATTAAACAATCCCATTGTTGACACCCTTGCAAAAAGAAAAAAAAAAGTAGAAGTAAGGTCTTACCTTATAAATGGCCGGGTAATGGCTAATATCACCTTAATGAACCAGGATGGATGGACAACAATGAGAGATTTCAGGTTCTTACGTAACCTTTTGGGGAAAATAAATAATTAGGGAATTATCAACCAATTCATAGTCAATAAAAATATCCGACCATTCATAACATTTAATCTTCCTTCGTTGAGATCTCATTCAATCTTTTAAATATCAACCATTTTCTGATTAATGGTTAACCCCAATTCCACAGGTGCTACCTCACAGTGCTAGAGACCCGGGTTCGATCCTGACCTTGGGTGCTGTCTGTATGGGGTTTGCACATTTTGCCAGTGACCATTTGAGTTTCCTCCCACATCTCAAATTTGTGTAGATTTCTAGATTAATTGATCTCTGTAAATTGTTCTTATGGTATAGAGACTGGATGCAAAAATGGAATTACATAGAAGTAGCGTAATTAGTCATCAAAAGTTAGCGTGGACTCGGGACATGGGCCTTGTTTTCATGCTGTATCTTTCAATTAATTAATTATAAACTTACAAATAAAATCAGAACAGCATACTACATTTGTACTGGTACAGGTAATAACAGGTACTGACATTTTTCCACTTTTGGGTCACTGATTAATGATTATAGCCGAGTCTACCAAAGCCTTTAACCGGGTTCTCTACTATAAATTTATCTTTTGTTTTTTAATTCAGTCACAGGATGCAGTGTCATTGCAAAGTCAGCAATTACTTATCCTCTGTCTCCAAGTACATGGTGACGTTCCTGCTTCTCAAACCATGGAAATGTTTGCCCTGTACGCCCTTTTAGTTTTTTTTACTGCTCATATTATTCTTAAGCTAATGTTGTTCTAAAAAGCTTACCTCCTGTCAATAGTCTGGTAACACTGCTTCAGCCAGCTGATTGATGGCACCCGGTTACGTGTCGTGGCACCATTTAGATACACAATAATATAATTTTCAGCCACCAGCAATTCCAGAGTTCCGATAACATACCTGTGGAGATACAACACTGGCATTACCTCCACAATGAATCTTTGTATTGAACAAGTCAGGGATGCCAAGGAACTAGAGATTTATTGTTTCCGATTTGCAACATGAACGTTTGATGTTTATACATTTATTGATTTAAAGGAAAAGTGGTCTCTCTACTTGCCTCAGTAGTTTCTTCTGCACCAGGAAGAGAGGGTAAGAAAGGAAGGGAGATTTAAGCGAGTTGAAAAGACTTGAATGTAGAGGGAAACTGGTCCTGATGGTCCAGAAGAAGACAGAGGTCAGCCAAAATCTTACTGAAAGGCTTAAATGACACAAGGAGTTCAACAAGGCAGCAAAGTCTGGGGAATTTCTGTTGGTAATATAAATAATTTACATCTAGCCATAGAGGATCCAACTCGTAATGTTAATATGCTCCTACTTGTCCTTCCACTGATTTACAGGAAAGCCCATTGCTGGCCAAACACAGCCACGCTGTAATCTTTGCTTTTTTTTCGCTCACAAGGAGCAATGGGGATTGTCTAAACCTTGCAGGAATATGGATAGAGAACGCAGAGCTCCAAAAGTGCCAGAGTAATGAGTTTCCAAAATAATGTAATGTACATAAATGCTTGGAGGATATTAAAAATCTTCCACAAATGTTAACTGTTGCATCCCAATAGCAAGTTTTAAATTTGAGATTACAGATTTATGTTAACCAAAATGAACTAATGAATACAGGCAAAATAAGGCAGGTGTATGAGGTTAAGTCAAAGGTCAGCCATGATCTTACTATTAAAGCAGAGTTATCATTATCTATACAAGTGAGCACAAATTTTCCGTGTGCAAAACCATGCAATTGTGAACCAAACTACAGAAAAAGAATTAAAACTGAAGAAAAAAAATATATTTTAAAGATCCTGATAATAGATTCTGGCCCTTACCTAAAGAGATTTTCCATTACATTCTCATAGTCAGGACGACTGCTTTCAGGCAAATAGCAGGAAGAAAACAAAATGATTGCCGTTAGGTTCTCTCCAAAGCAACCTGAAAGAAAGAAAGGCTTTATCTATTTGCATACATCCCTCTCTTCTCCCTTTCCATCACTGGTGATGTAACTGGCATCAGCTGAAGTACAGTGGGCAGTTCCAAGCAACACATTTTATAAAAGGTTAAAGAATGGAGAGGGTGGCAAGCTGACGATCAGAGGTTAGAGGAAACTAGAATCAAGGAAGGTGGGAAACCCAAGTTGAGATGGTGGAGTGGAAAATTACTGGGGATGGTGGGTTGGGGTGTGAAAGGAATGGGGACAGAATTCACAACTAACATGTGTGGATCATATGACTGCAACAACCTTGCCTCAATCTAACATTACCGTTCAGAGCTCCTAGAGCAGCAGTGAACGCTGTAATTTTACAATTTATAAACATTATCTTTATATTCTTCAAAGCAATCATATGAAGTTGTATTTTCAGTAAAACTATGCACAACTGTTTTCCATTTAAACAGTTTCTGCTTTTGCATGTTGCTGTGGCTCTGGATTTTATCCGTGTAAAGAGGTTGGAAATGTTAAGGCTCCTGAGGGTTGCAAAATGGTTTCAGGATGCTAAGAGATTTTGATGAATTTTGCCACGGGTCAGAAACCATTTACTGTAGATTTAAAATGATTGGAAAAAGATCTGATGTGTTAGTCACAAAATTTTGCTAGAAAATATAAACATGCAGAATATGGAGGAGAAAAAAAAATGTGTAGGAAGGAACTGGTTTAAACCGAAAACATAAAATGCCTTCTACTGTTAGACTTTCAATAATTTAGGGGCTAGTGGAATTAAGGGATATGGGGAGAAGGCAGGCATGGGTTATTGATTTGGGACGATCCGCCATGATCACAATGAATGGCGGTGCTAGCTCGAAGGGCCGAATGGCCTCCTCCTGCACCCATTTTCTATGTTTCCAAACAGTGACCACCTAAAATGTTCAGACCCTCATGACTATACAGATAATAACCAGAGAATAAATAGGATAGGGAAAATATTTAAAATAGCAAGAGCAGCTTGTTTATCCTCAGACCCTGGTTTCACCTTTCACTGATCTATTGCCTCAACCCCACCACTTTGCCCAATCACATATCACTATCTTGTGAAAACATAGAATTAGATTAAAAATGTGATTTCTGCTCACTTCCGTAACGCAGCCTTCAGCCAAAGTTTAAAATGGTTTTCAAATGATAAATAGATAAAATTAACCCATGTTAAAACCAGGAGATTCACCTCCATGAGAAATTACTGCCTTGTATGGATCCACAACGGCCATGTCCACTCGATATTCCTGCTCCCCAATATGGAAGACCCTCCACAACTTGCCATCTTCCGTCTCTTCATCTGTCACGTGGCCCTGGAAACTATCTGTGTCAGATAATGAGCGAAACACCCGTGGCAGATCATCTGGTCGGAGAGGAAACGATAACAACAACATTGAGTTAAAAAGATTTAGAAGATTTGTAGGGCTTGTCATTGTTTGACAATGTGTGATCAAGTCTTTCTCGGCCCAAAATGTTACAAATACAACCACAATTTCTAACAACTTGAGCAAGTTTAAAGTACTTTTTTCCTTCTTTTGTATTACCATTGCGATGCTGGCACAGCTAGAAATGTTTTTCTGATCCTTGGAGTTATTTCTGCCCTAGGTTCCACTGCTCTCTTTGACATGGCATTTTGACTATCCGTTTTGACTCACAGAAAAATCCTTCCAGTTTAATTATAAGCATCGATAATGTAGATGAAAATACTTATTAAAAGTGGTGAAAATACAGCCATTGTCAGTTCAAAATTAGAACTGTCACTCAGTAGTGGCATGTAAGAAATTTTGGATAGACAAATGGATATGCAGGGAGTGGAAGGATGTGGTTTATGTGCTGGCAGATAAGATCTGATGTTGGCATAATATTCAGCATAGACATTGTGGAACATAGGGCCTGTTCTATGTTCTTTTGGTTGAGATTTTCAGCATACACGTTTTGCGTTTTTTATTACTACTATACCAAGTGTATTCGAAGGAAAAAAGTTTTTTTTAAACTTACATAGTTACTTTAAAGTCAGAAAATAACTACTCTTAAAATAAGAATCAAAATAAATTTCAGGTTTTACTAACATCACTTGGATAGCTAGAAATAATCAGTCATCACACACAGCATTTATTAATCAGTGAGGTGTGCATGAATATTATTGATTGATCAGTGCAAGTTCATACACGCAAAAATGCATTTGATTGGTAGTGCATGCAAGAAATCAGTGTTTCACATTTAAAATAATTTAAATCACACTTAAAATAATTTAAATCACATTTAAAATAATAAATCAGTTCATAATCAACACATCTGAATCTGTATTAAACTGGCACAGTATCTTTATCCATTCTCAAAATATATCAGAATGGGAAGTTTATACATGCATCTCACCAGTTTTTAATCCCCAAACACCACTCCTTTATTATCTCCATTGCACGCCCTACTTTGCTTTAATATCAAACTTCAGTTGGATGATGCTAGCTGATAATCACTTGCACTGTAGCTTGCGTACAACTGAGAAAGAAAGTACTGACATCTATTTAACACCTTCCACATTCTCGAGATGTCCCAAAATGCTTTATGGGCAATTAACTATTAAGAGAAGTATAGAAAACAACAATATTGACAAACTTCCACAAACTGCAAATGAAACAACTCATTTTTGTGATGTCCATTTTGGGGATTTATGTTGGCTGAGCTTTAACAAAAATTATGAGATCCGTTTCCATGGATCATATCTTGATGGAGATTGATTCACGTCTACAACATACTATGAAGCAAAAAATCTTCAATATTCCTTGCTTATTCATCATTATTACAAAACTGCAATTATTATCCCCAGTCTCACAGGTAAATGCATGACCTAGCCCAATACTGGATTATATTGATTAGGAAGAACGTGAGGAATAAATCATATGGTCCCTTGAGCCTGCGCCACCATTCTTCATTATGGCTATCTTCTTCCTCAGTTCCACATTGTGCCTGGTTCCCAAATCCTTTGGTGCTCAGTAATTTGTCATTTGCGGTCTTTAATATACTCTGTGACTCTGCATACAGAGTTCTCTCGGCTAAAGAACTCCAAATGTGACCCTCATCACCTTAGGTTTTATTTAGAGAACATTATTAGGAATGGCATAAATAAAATAGACAGTCTGAACTTATTATGCAGGAAGGAACTGTAGATGCTGATTTAAACTGAAGATAGACACAAAAAGCTGCATCAGGGCAGGGCAGCATCTCTGGAGAGTAGGAATGGGTGACGTTTCCGGTCTGAAGAAGGGTCTCAACCCGAAACGCCACCTATTCCTTCTCTCCAGAGATGCTGCCTGTCCCATTGATTTACTCCAGCTTTTTGTGTCTATCTTCAGTCTGAATTTATTCCCCAGCTTGGAAATGTTAACGATTAGAGGGCATAGCTTTAAGGTGAGAGGGTAAAAATATAAGTGCAGGGAAAGTTTTTTTTTTACACAAAGAAATGTGCACCCTTATTCAACAACCAGAGCTTACCTGTTAAGGACTGTTCCAGGACATGAACTAAAAATTTATCTTTGGCCACTATGCCTACTACATCACTAAATAAGCTTAACAAACATCAGTGTGGGGAAGAGATAATGGTGAAAGCAGAAAACCATACAGAGATCATGATTACAAGAATTGATTAGGCATTGATTGGTTCATTTACCTTCCCATTCAAAATCATTACCATTCTCCGGCAACTCAAAGGATTCACTGTCTGAAGGAGTTTCTAAGTCATCTACATTTATATCGCAGGAATCCCCCTCCAATTCATCTGGTGTCCTCTCTTCAGAGCGTGTCACCTCCTCGTTACCTTCCAAGTTCAAACTGATTGCTGGTGCAAGGAGTCGTTTCTTGTTCCCATAGAGCTGTAGAGATTTTGGTGCCACTGAAGAGAAAATAAAATGAAGCAGTCTGAGCAAAGGATTAAAAAAAGTTATTCTTTTAAAAGAGATGTTGCGGTTTATTCCCCCTTAGAACAGAGGCATTCAAGAGAATGTTTGATAGGCACCAGGTTCAGGATTGATGATGAATAATTTTCAATGGAAGACCATTAACCAGAAGAACAGATTGAGAGTGGGTAGCAAACAACTAAATGCAACCCCAAGTAAAATGTAATTATGTAATGAGTGTTTGGGATTTGGAATTTCCTGCCTGATAAAGCAAGGAAAACAGCTTCATCATGAGCATTCGAGAAGCAGTTGAATATATACTCCCAATGGAAAAACACTGTAGCAACATGTGTAAAAATGTAAAAATTAACCGTGTTTTAGAGGAGATTCATCAGGATGTTGCTTGAGATGGAATGTTTCAGTCATGAGGAGTGACTGGAGCAGTTGGGTCTGTTTGATCTCAAGCTGAGTGAGTTAAGAGGGGACATGATTGAGGTATATAAAATTATGAGTGTAATGGATATGGTAGACTACATCTTATCAAAGATGATTCATACTGGGGGAAATAAATTTGTGGTAAGGGGCAAGAGTTTCATAGGCAATATGAGGGGTTCTTTTAAACCCAGTGAATAGAAAATACCTGGAAAGTTCTGCCAAAGAGGTGGCGGAAGCAGAATCCTATCAGCATTTAAAAGGCACTTGAATTGCCTCGGCGTTGAGGGTTATGAGCTGGAGTTGGTTGATGAGATTAATGTAGATGGGTGCCCATTGATCAGTGAGAACATAAAATGTTGAATGGCCTGTTTCAATGCTGTCTGACTCTTTGATGTTCTGAGAAATTCAAATTGTCAGCTCAGACAAGCCATTGCAGACTCATTAGGCTAACAACCTCCTTCTGAGTTATACTGTTTTATATGATCCTAACTTAGTCTTTATTGGGAAGTGGAACATGCTTGCAAAAACCTACCGACATCAAGCAGACTCAGGGGTCACCTGAGTATTTGAAGCGGGGAGGGGTATTTGAAGAGGGTTAGTGAGGTTATTTAGGTTATCACAACTTTCATGTTAGCTAACAATAAAAAAGCCCCATAAAATTAAGAGATCAGGAGAAATTTCTTGATATTTTATCCCCCAGACAGTAATCTAACAATATTAACAGGCTGCACAAAATCCTGATTGCAATGAACAGCTCTTTAATCAAACATATATGGAACCATTCAGCACCAATGGGGTTTTTTAAAACCCAGAAATGATGCATCTATCCTCCACTCATTTCCTTTGTTGAATAATCAATACTGTCTTTTTGCGCAACCTTTGGTGTATTTCTGATCATGAATTCTGTTTGCTGTAGTTCCCACAGACCTACTTAATATTCTTCCTAATTATTTAGAACACAATCAGAAAGAATAGAATAAGCATTCATCAATTGCCATTTTCGTATCATTTTATATTATGTAAAATTACTTCTGCAGTTGCATTCCAGCTTAGGACCAAGTCAAAGCTACTGGTTTAGCAAAGGAACTACAGGTCTTTTAGATGGGAATAAGGCTGGGGAGATGAAATGAGATCAGGACTATAGGCCAAACAGCCTATTGAACCAAAGGCACAGTGGATGTATTTGTCTCATGGTCACATTCTTGCAACTGGGGATTTTCTTGATTGAAAATTCCCAATTTAGGATTTCCCATTCCCATATTAATTACCAGGTCTGTTGACTTCTGCATTGGCATTTAGATCATCCTCTATTAGGGCATCATTGTCTTCAGGAAGAGGTCTGTAAATATAAAAATGAAGAGTCCCAAGTGGAAAGAACCAATTAAAGATAGCACACAAATTATGGCTGTTTGATCAATCATTCTACTAAAATGTCCTTGAGATTGAAACTGTGAAAAAGTTGGAGACTGAAAGAAGGTATCAATGGAATGGAAAGAAGGGCACAAATGTAGGATTGGGATCTGCAGAATCAATCTGCAGAAGTAAGATAATAGATTTGGGGATAGCAAACAATATGAGGAAAAAGGCAATGTGGGATACTGAGAAATGTATCAGAAGAATTGTCAGATGGAGAGATTTGGTTAGACGTGGTGTATTTGGTGCCAAACAAAATATTACATGAAGAAATTATATTGGAGTATGAGCAAAAAATAATAAATATTTTATCAGTTTTTATGAATGCAGAAAACTTACTGTGACTTTAGTAAATGAATAGCTCAAAAAAGACTAGCTTCAGTAAAACAAAATTCAAATTGGTGGAGTTAATAACTCCCCAGGTTCTTCTACTCTGCCTCACATCATGACCTTTACACTTCTTTTTATTCTGTACTTTCTCTAAAGATATAAAATTATATTCTGAACAGTTAGTTTTCTCTTTTGCACTAATTATTGTTCTCATGTTTTGTATCAGCCTGGATAGCATACAGGAACAGAAAGGAGAAAGAGGGAAGTCAAAACCAATGAGTCTGACATCAGTAGTTGGAAAGCTGACATTTAAGAAACATTAAAATTAGGAGCATGAATCAGTCACTTGAACTCTCAGGCCCAATGCGCTATTTAAAAAGATCATTTATGATCATTTCCACCCGCCCATGGCAACGTTTCACCCACTTGCTTATTAAACATTTGTCTACCGTTTGGTAGGACAAAATAGATGTGTTTTTTTGAAGGGTGGAAGACTGAAAGGTGTTGGTGTTTTGTACATGAATCACTGGAAGTGAAAATGCAGGTGCCTTGACGTTTACTGCAAGAGGATTAAATACTTAAGTGGGGCATTATATAGTGACCAGGTGAGATTACATGTGGAATATAGCGTACAGTTCTGGTCTACATATGCAGGGAGAACCATGCTGAAACTCACTTGGTGTAAAAAAAATACTTCTCTCTATTTCTTCAACCAATTATGTAAATGTTTACCCCCTGTGTTTTGATCCTCTGTTAAGTGAAATGGGTTCTTCCTATCTACTACACCAGCTAAGTACCCATTCAATGCTTATGTATGGATTAAAAAATCCAGCCTTCAAGGTGCTCACAGAATATAAATATTTTTAATCAGCATCTTACTTTGGAAACTCCTCATCCTGCCACTCTTCTCGGAGTTCCATGTCCTCAATCTGTATCTCTGCAGAGTTTGGGGACTCCAACTGTTCCTTCTGCAGACTGGAAAAGTAAAGGTTTGCTGTGAGACAGAAGTTTGCTAACCCATAGATCAATGGAAGGGAGAGGAGTATATCAGCACCTCAAGTTTGATCTCTTTTGGCTAGACTACAAAATGACGAGTCACTAACAGGATTCTCACTGAGATTTGTTGTATGTTTGTACCTGCAATTTGCCACTATGTTGTCCCACCCCCTTGTTCCTATGAATTTTCACAATGTACTTCAAATAATTTCAAAGCTGTAACAACATAAAACAAACAGGAGTATTTTATTTAGTCACTTATGCCTGCTCCACCATTCAGCGAGATCATGCTTTTACCTCTGCCAGTTTCCTGCACTAACACCTTATCCCTGAATTCACTAGCTAATCAAATATGAAATGAAATGAAATGAAATGATTGAAATGAAATGAAATGATTCAATTTATTGTCATTGTCAGTGTACAGTACAGAGACAACGAAATGCATTTTTAGCATCTCCCTTGAAAGGGAGACACAGGGCGTCGCGGTGTGCCCGCGCCTGCCGCCGTAACATTCCATTACAGGCAAAGGTGGGTGAAGTGTCTTGCCCAAGGACACAACGACAGTATGCACTGCAAGCGGGATTTGAACCGGCTACCTTCCGGTCGCCAGCCGAACTCTTAGCCCATTGTGCTATCTGTCGAAATATCTACCAATCTCCCAACTTAAATTAACTCCACAGCTGAGCCGCCACAGCCCTGTCAGGTAGAAAATTCTGAACTTTTATCATGTTCTGGGTAAAGACATTTCTTCCCATCTTGGTCCAGAACAACCTATCCTCATTTTGAGACACTGACTACTGATTCTACATATCTGAGCCAGGAGAAAAAAACAACTTTGCATTTATTATGTTAAGCACTGTAAAAATGTTGTACATTTCATTAAAATTCATTTAAGCTCAAGCCATTGCTGATCTAATATGCTGAAACCAACCTCGTTTCAAATCCTCCATCCCAGACATCATTGTAGTGAACCTTCACCAATCCCCTTCTATTGGAAGGTAGACCAGGCATATACAGTCTATTTTAGATACAGTCTCAACATAGCCATATACAATTGGAGCAAGAAATTTGTACTTCTGTGTTAAATAGTCATCGAGAGCATGGAAACAGGCTCTTTGGCCCATCAAACACCCATTTACACAAAAAATATTTTATTCTTGCTACATTATCATCAACTTTCTCTCTCAGCTGCACATCTTAGACATGTGGAGGGGGTGGGACTGGCCAGCACTCAGAGAAAACCCACGCAATCACAGAGAGCAAACTACACACAAACAGCAACGGACGTCAGGTTTAAATCCGAGTTTCTGGACGCTGTGTGGCAGTAGTTCTACTAGCCATGACTGTTTAGCGGACATAGTACGAACTCCATCATCAAGTTCACCGACAACACCACTGTTGTTGGATGAATTACAGATGGTGATGAGTCAGAGTATAGGTGAGATCGATCGATTGACCAAATGGTGCCAGCACAACAACTGATCGACCAATTGACCAAATGGTGCCAACACAACTGCACAAAAACCAAGTAACTGATTGTGGACTTTGGAAGAGGAAGGATGAGGATGCAAAATCCTGTTTATATCAATGGGACGATGGTGGAGAGGGTCAAAAATGTCAAATTCCTGGGTGTGCATATTTGCAAAGATCTTTCCTGGACCCAGCACACTGATGGAATTATAAAGAAGGCACATCTGCGCCTCTACTTCCTGAGAAGATTACGGAAATCGGTATGTCGAAGAGCATTCTCATCATGGCCTGGTTCGGCAAACTGAAAGTCAAGGAGCGGAAAAGACTGCAAAAAGTTGTGACCACTGCCCAGTCCATCACCGGCTCTGACCTCCCCACCATCGATGGCATCTATCAAAGTCACTGCCTCAAAAAGGCAGCCAACAACATCAAAGACCCACACCATTCTGGCCACACACTCATTTCACCATTGCCATTGGGATGAAGGTACAGGAGCCCAAAAACTAATGTCCCGGTTCAGGAACAGCTTCCCTACAGCCATCAGGCTATTAAACACTACAACCTCATATCATCTCTGACCTACAACAGACTATTATTATTATTATTGCACTATATTTGTTTATTTATTGAGTATTTGTGCATGTGTATATATACACTCACTGAACTTTTTTTCTCCTGTTATGTACTATATTTACATATTCTGTTGTGCTGCAACAAGTAAGAATTTCATTGTCCGATCTGGGACATACGACAATAAAACACTCTTGACTATGCCACTGTGCCACCCAACCTACCAGACCTGTTTTGGACTCCACAAGAGAAATAGTTTCATTTTATGAGCATCTGTCACTAAAATCATATCAGGTGCCTGAAACGATTTGCACCATGAAAGGCCTAGTCCGACTTCCTGATTGTCAGGAAACAACCAGGAAATGATTCTAATAATGTTTTACTCAGGTCGTTTTCCAGTTGCATCATGCTGGAGGGGAGATGGATGAAAATCACTCATGAATGAAGTTCTAGACAGTAAAATGGTCAGAGTCAAATTGAGCAAGAAGATACCATTGTTATGTAGGCAAATGCAGCATTCAATACTGAGCAAGATAGATGACTGGATAATCTGTTTAATTGATTCTGATTGTGGGATGATTTTGGTCAAGTCTCTGGAGAAAACTCTCTTGAAGGAGCAGAGAGTCATACAGCACAGTAGCAGGCCCTTGGCTCAACTTGTCCCTGACAACCTGGATACTCCATCTACGCTAGTCCCAGTTACCCACGTTTGGCCATATCCCTCTAAACCTTTCCTTTCCATGTACCATCCAAATGTCTTTTAAATGTTCTTATAATACATGCCTCAATTACCTCCTCTGTAAGCTCGTTCCATTTACCTATCACTCTCTGTGTGGAAAATAAAATCCTCTCAGGTTCCTATTTAATTTTCTCCCTCTCACCTTAAACCCATGTTCTTTGCTTCTTGATTCCCTTACTCTGGGTAAAAGACAGCATTCACCCTATATATTCCCCACATTATTTTATACACCTCTATAAGACCACCCCTCAGTCTCCAGCATTTCAAGGAAAGATTGTTGACACACTAGAGGCAGGAAACATGTTCCGATGTTAGAAGAGTCCAGAACCAGGGGCCACAGTTTAAGAATAAGGAGTACCCATTTAGAACAGAGCCAAGGAAACACTTTTACTCACTGAGAGTGGTGAGTCTGTGGAATTCTCTGCCTCAGAGGGCGGTGGAGGCAGGTTCTCTGGATGCTTTCAAGAGAGAGCTAGATTGGGTTCTTAAAAATCGGACCGCCGTCCTGTATGGGTATGGCTGCCCAGCCTGCAGCAGTCCGTTTTTTCATCTCTTTTTAAAATTTTTAGTTGAGTTTTTATTTTTCGGAGTTCTAGTCTTTTTTATGTGGGGGTGGGGGTGGGGAGAAGGGGAAAACTGCTTCTCAGGGTCCCTACCTGGTTGGAGAGGCGGCTTTTCTCCGGGCTGCACCTTCTACTAACCTCACCACAATAACCTCACTACAAGAACATTTCAACAAACAGATTGCATTGCATAAACATGTGTAAACCTGCACTAGACATCAGCATAAATCCTTTTTAACATTTGCAACTTGATTGATTATAGCACCAGTATCTGGAGCCTGAAATTACTTTTGGAGACACAAGTTTAATTTCCATCAAATGGGGAATTTAGAGCCAAGTGATTGCATAAATATAAGAAAAGGTAAGTATCAGTAATGGTGGTCATTAACCTATCATAAAATCCAGCTGGTTCCCTAATGTCCTTTACGGGAGGATATTCCACCACAAGCCCAACACTGACACCCAACACCTAATACTCTAACGAGCCATTGCACATTGCAGTATTAAACTGAAGTTCATAGCATTTTACATTTATGTTACAAACAAAGGCTTGCATTTATATAGCACCTCAGAACAGCAAGATCATTGAAGTACTTTTGAAGTTTGAAGAAGGGTCAAAACTTCAAACCTTCTCTCCAAAGATGCCGTCTGTCCCACTGAGGTAGTCCAGCATTTTGTGTCTATCTTTGGTTTAAACCAGCACCTGCAGTTAATTCCTACACAAGTATTTTTGAAGTGAAGTAATCATGGTATTACATGGAATGCAGTAGCCAATTTACACACAAAATTTTCCCTCAAGCATGAATGTAATTATGAGAAGGTCATCTGTTTTTAAGTGCTATTAATTGGAAGATTAACAAGCCAAGTTCTTTCAGGCCCAATAACTTCATTTGAGTTTACCATGCAAGGGAGTGCATCAAAGAATGCAGTACTCTCTCATTATAGAGTTGAGTATGGACTGGGATTACATACTCGAGTGTCTGGAGTGGAACTTGACCATACAAAATGTTGCCCGACATGTGAAAACTACATGACTGAATTAAAGATTCAAAATTGTCCTTAGAAATGTTAACTACAAACAGTTCACTATCCATATATAGACTGGAAGAGAGTCAAACACAAGATTTTGTTTCTGAAGTGATTCATTACTGTGGTATGGATTTTCTGCAGAAGACAGGGATGTCTCTTGTTCTCTGCAGGACATGTTTTTGCACGTTACTATTCATCAATATGCTCTTGCAGAGGTTGCTCAGGATCTCAGGGAATGTCTACAATGAAACACGCACTAGACCTGTCCTAACAACACAAACCGTGAACTCCAGGAGTAGGAAGAGAAGGGAAACTATCTGAAGGATGAAATGTTAAATAAAAGAGTGAAATGACATGCAAAACGCAACAAGCAACGATTGCATTCGGCTTTTATTTTTTGAACGTCACTATGAAATGTAATTTGATGCCTAACTTACTACACCCCGGTGGCTCCACCAAAAAAAAACAAACCGGTCTGTCAAAAGTACAGAAGTTGTCATACATCCAAACACAACTCATGTAATTTTATATTGTACTTACCGGGTTTAACTTCGATTACCTTCTTGTGTAATCAGTAGGCTTAATGGAGCACAAAATGCTTACTATCTCGTCATGAACATAAAGGCAGCCTCACTATATGCTACAGAATAGACCACAGACTGTTTACATCATCGCATTTCACCTGGGCCCTATGAATGTACTCAGTCACACCCATCAACCTCAGTTACCTGGCAACCTAATACGCAATCCTCCTTTATCTGCCGCTGATGACACAGAATGAAAGGCAAAAGAAGCAACTACTCTTTCTCTGGCATCAACACCAATACAATTTTCACAGGGAGAATAAAGAGAAACTCTTTTCTTTGATGAAGGGACAGTGGGGTTGAAAAGAAAAAGGGGCAAAAACCTAAAATTAGACATTTCAGGAATGACATTTCCTCACACAAAGCATATTGGAAAGTATGCAAGTCTCGACAGCCCAAAAAGCAATCAAGGCTGTAATTGTAAATTTCAATAAAGAAAAACAATAATTATTAAAACCACAAAATTCCTGAAACAATGTGGGTAGAGGGAATTCAGATATAGTTCAATCATAATATCATGGTGATCTTGTTGACTTTCTGAACAAGTTTCAAAAATTTCATACCTTAATCTTGTGTGAATGTAGCCTTTAGCTGCCCTGCGCAACGTCTTGTAGCTATTACCCTTTGTCTTATTTTTTAGCTGCCTGATGGTGTCATCCATGTAACAAAAGAACAAGCTGGTCCCAATCCTGGCCTTCAAACAAGAGGCAGAGAAGTTTTAATAGTGAAGAGGAACTTCAATTTTGCTGAGAGGTTAGAGATCATGTGATTCATGATTTTACAGTATAAAACATTAAAGAGAGGTTGAATAGAGATCAATATTTTTAATCTAACACTAATAACTAATGTCTTATTTTTTGTACAGTCCTTTTCCTCTCACTGTCTTGCAGAATTTATGTGTAACTTATACAAGATAAGGAAGGAGGAGGGAGGATGTTGATGTAAGGAAATGAAAGGGATCAAAATAAACCAAAATTGAATATTATAACGGAGAATAAACCTATAAGAAAGTCCAAGAAGAACATGATGGGAACAACAGGAATGCAAGAGCAATCCTCAAATGGTTAAATGGGAAGGCCTATTCCATAAAACAAACGCCGGTCTGGAAACTTAAAATAGAATTGTTTCTCTCAATTGCAGATTGTAAACAAGGCTGCCTCCTGTACTTTGCTCAGTTCCATACAGGGAGCTTGTCTGCTCTTTAACTATTTGAAGACTGTGGGGATCTACGTTACGTTCTGATGTGAAACTTTCCGTAAGCATCTACCATAAACACATAAGGCTATGCATTCTAAATTTGCAAGACAAATGATTCATCATTGATGCAAATTCATTTATCTTTCTATTTCGCTCCCACTTGGACATTTTGCACATGCGAATACCTATCTTAATATTTCGCAATACTTCTTCAGAATTTTCTTCTTCCTTGGCAATCCCTTGAGCCGAGGGTGACTTCTTCCATTCATTTAGTGGGGTTGGGGTAGTTAATGAGGACAACTAGTGGATAGTTGTAGAGGTGGTGTTCTCTTTCTACTGTTAATGCAAAGCTGTAGTGTGCTCTTGATACATGGCCTCAAGGTTCTTAATATCATTCGAAATGCTCCTCCATTTTCCATCGTAAGTACCAGAGGTTTCCAGAAATCAGTGATGTTGCATTAGTTCAAGGAGGATTTGAGCACCTACTTGAACCCTTTCTTCCGTCACCTTCTTCTCACGACAGAGCTCTGTTCTGGGAGGTTGGAGTGAGACATAATAATAACATTCCTTCCAAATGTTTCCGACTTGTTTTAATTAGGACCTCAGTGATGGCTGGCAACATTGGCCTGGGACAAGACATTGACATTGGTTCACTTATCCTTTCATGATTATGCATGGAGAACAATACCTCAAAGGCTGATGCACAGCACCCGTTTCCCCATCTTCATCATCATGGCACGATTGGCAAGTGTTCAGACATGATGCAAATCTAAAATATCTCCTCTCCACACTCACTTGCCATCCCACTCAGTCACGCACAATGGAATCCCATTTGGAATTTGGAGTTATATTAAAATGGTCAGGTCATTTTTAGCCAAGACTTACCGACTCACACAACCAATAGGACAGGAAATTTAAATAAGACAAGGCATGACTCATTGGCACTCACTTTTTAACTTGCCAAGAGATTTGTTCAGTGATATAAAAGCAACAGAAACCACTGTACTCCAAAACAAGGACATTCCCCTCCTCAATGTTCCAAGAAATTGTGGTTCCCATTTGACTCCTGAGCATAATGTTTAAGTTTGCTTTTTTTAGTTTTTAGATATACCGCATGGAAACTAGATATGTAATCTGAAGGCTGAAGTATGAATTGGATACATGGTAGCTGGTGAATTTAAATTCAATTCAGTTCATTCAACTATTTGTAATTAAAAGGCTAGCAATCGTGAAACTACCACCTGCCGTTTTCATCCATCCTTTCAATGAATAGCAGTAGGCGTTGGTAATTTGGCTCATCAAAACTGACCGCCATTCAACGAGATTGTGTTTGATCTGATGCTGGACTCTGCTTCAGCTTCCTCCTGTTTGTTCCCCAAAGCGCACAATTCCCAACTAAACCAATGACCTATCCCAGCCTTTAATACATCTGTCTGGGATAGAGAATTTGAAAGATTCATGATCCCCAGAGCAGAAAT
Organism: Leucoraja erinaceus; assembly: GCF_028641065.1. Classification (NCBI taxonomy): domain Eukaryota; kingdom Metazoa; phylum Chordata; class Chondrichthyes; order Rajiformes; family Rajidae; genus Leucoraja; species Leucoraja erinaceus. The sequence continues at coordinate 431,055 of NW_026576619.1, forward strand.
TCCACCTTGTATTAAAAAGGCAATCCTTTATTTTAAAGCTATGCCCCATGACCTAGATTTCCAGATGAATTTCTACCCTATCAGAACCTTGCGTCTCCAAAGATTGCCTTTCATCCTTTTAAATGTAATGATATATCCTACCTGCTCCATCTTTGTGGATGTACATGCTCCTAAGTTTTTATAGCTGCTTTATATATTTTCTGTTGATGACGTCTTCTACAGTAGTGTTTCCGTTATGTCTTTCTTTCTCCTCAACTCAGGCTTCCCTCCTCCGTAGTTGACAGCACTCTCAACGACTACATTTTCCATAACTCTGCTCTCATCCTCTGTATTCCTATCCAGAGAATGAATATGTCCCTTTTCATCTTACATCCCACCAGCTTCCAGATTCAATGGATCAATATATATCATTTCTGCTGCATTTGGAGTAAAATCTTCCTCGCACTCCCCTTTCTGAAAAGTCAGTTCACTTCTTGACATCTTGATTTACTCTTTCATCTCCCTCAGCATCTTCCTTTCAGATAATTCAGGGACCCAAGCCATGTTTGAAACATTTTCTAGAGTTTTTAAGAGATGTAATAATTAGATTAAATGGTGCATAAAGTATTGGTCACCAGACTACAGAGAGGATGTGGTGGTAGTGAGAGAATGAAGACAAGATTCACCAGGAATGGAGGACCAGTCAGATTTTATAAGCTGGGTTTATTCTCATTGGAATTTGGGAGGATGACGGGTGATCTTATAGGTCCATAAAATGGGGGCATTGTTTTCCCAATGCAGGGAGTCTAGAAATACAGCACACAAGATTAAAGGGGTTTAAGGTATGTGGGAAGAAATCTAAAGGAGATCTGAGGGGCGTTGAATATCTGGAATGAGCTGTCAGAGGAGGTAATGGAGGCAGAAACAATTATAGGTCACCCATTCCTTCTCTCCAGAGATGCTGCTTGTCCCGCTGAGTTTCTCCAGCTTTTTGTGTCTATCTTTGGTTTAAATCAGCATTTGCAGTTCCTTCCAATACAATGTTTAAAAGGTGTTTTGACAAGTACTTGTATAGGAAAGTGATAGAGAGATTCAGGCCTAAAGCAGACAGAGATTAGCATAGGTCAGCATCACGATCAGCTCCTGTCCTAGCACTTCTTTATACCCTCTACTCTTTCAGTCTATACCTCCATTTCCCTCCACAGCTGCCTGACTCACTGAGTTCCCCCAGCTGCTCTCCTTTTGCTACAGATTCCAACATCTGCAATCTCTTGTGTCTCCATTGTACATCGTATTGGTTCACTCATTATTTGCTGCCGACCAAGTCTGGCCTGAGTCTGTGTCGACCAGCGATCACCCTGTACAGTAGCACTATCCTGCACATGCTAGGGACCATTCTTTTTTAACGAAAGCCAATTAACCTCCAAACCTGTACGTCTTTGGAATGTAGGAGGAAACTGATCCAGAGAAAACACTCGCAGTTATAGGGAGTACATAAAAACCCTGTACACACGGCACCCGTAATCAGGATCAAACCCAGGTCTCTGGTGCTGCAAGGCAGCAACTCTACTGTTGCGCCACTGTGCTGTGATTAGTCTAGGTGTCTGAATTATTAGTCTGGTAATTTATCCACTTTGGCAGCACCATACCCCAACTGATAAAACAATGAATTAGGGAAGTTCATGGAATGTTGGCCTTTATTCTGTGGGATAAAAATAGGAACTTTGTTGATGGGAACACACACTTGGAGAACTATACATGGTTTTGGTCTCAGTGTTTGAGGAAGGGTGTGCTTGCAACAGAGGCAATGCAGAAAAATGTTTGCTAACTTGAATCTTGGGATGAAAGGTTTAATAAGAAGGTTAAGCCACCATGCAGAGGATTGCAGAAGAATGAGAGGTGATTGTTCTAAAACATGCACAATTCCAATGAGTATTGCCAGAGTGGATGCTGAGAGAACATGGTGGGGGGCATCAAGCATTGGGGTCAGTTTCATATTTTGAGACCACCTCTTTAAAATTATGCTTTTCTCTAAATGGGTATTGAATCTCAGAAATTGCCTACCCCAAGAGGGAGCAGTGGAAATAACATTATTGAACACATTCAAGGCAGAGGTTGAGACATTGAAACTACAAAGGGAGTCGGAGGTTGGAAAAGTATTGTTGTGGGTCAGATTAGACAAGCTTGGATCTTCCAAAAGGTGGATCACGTTATGTGTGTGGAAGCAGGAGAACGGTCAATTGGCCTGGTCCTGTTCCTCTTATGTTCACTGCATCCAGGTAAAATAGCGATTCGAGTTTAGAATCCCCACCTTTTTCTCGTTTAGTGTGGGGTTTGAGTGTTCACAGACGTGGTCTCTACATTGGAGAATCTGTGCAAATCCTTAAAAGCATCAGCGATTTTTACGTGAAATTAATTTCAGTGATTCATATAAAAATGGGCGTAAGGTTGTAACTTAAGTTAAGTGATTATTGTAAGGAAGTTTACTGCGTGTATATTGGTTGGCATTATTTCCTGCGTCGCACAATGACGACTCAAGATAACTATTATATGAAAAGCGTTGAGGGATCCAAGCGCCATAGAATGCAAAACAAACAAAGTTCAAGGCAAGGGAAGTCAGCGGGCCAAGCAGTATGAGTGGAGGGAAATGGACAGAACACGTTTCGGATTGGACCCTTCTTCAGTCCGAAACGTCGTCTGAACAATTTCCTTTCACAGATGTTACATGACCTGTTGAGTCCCTCCAGCACTTTGTTCAAGATTCCAGCATTTAAACGTCTTAACGTCGTCAGAGAAATACAAACGTTTTTCTCTCGACTACACATGGAAAGCTGTTGTCGCCGAGGCAAATGACAGGTTACGTTCTCAGAGGCGAGGATGAAAACACTACTCAAACAGGCCATGGCCTTTCCAGAAACAGGGAGGCCCAGGAGCTACTCACTCCACGGAAACAAACATTGCTAAAAAAAACGGTCACCAACTATGTACAAAACAGTTATAAAATCTAAACATCAAACGGACCTTTAACAAAAATAATTTAAAGGCATGGAACATATTTAATAATTAGTACCTGGTCGAGTTGTCAGGCCAATAAAACGTTGGAGGGGAGGGGGGAGTGTTGACACACTCCTCCTGCCACCTGACGTGTCAATTTTAGCTCGAATTCCCTCGAAACTTGCTCATTTAAGCGGAGGAAAAAAAAACACCTTCCTTCGCACTCACCTCCCATTCTGTTCCGCTGTGTCTCCTTTCCCTTTATGTCGCTTGTCCTGTTTCTCTTCAGCGTTATTTACCACTAGCGGCGAATTCATGACATTTGTTACTAACTTATTTTGAAACAAACTTTGGATCGTTCGTGATCCGGGCTCGCCTGTTTCTCTGATTGCCTTATTTTTGCCAGCCCTGTTTCTCTTCCCCCCCACCCCACCTCTCCTCTTCCTCTTCCCCTTGCCCTCCCCCAGTGACGAAGGATCAGAATGAGAAACCACATTGTCAGCAGACACCCTTTTTACTCCGTCACTTCATTGAACAACGCGTTCAAAACATCGCTGACTGGGTCCTAGCGCCGTCGAGTTTGATCTGGACAGGAGGAGCCTGTCTGTAAATATTAATATATTCCCAGGACATCCCAATCTAAATTTCGATCAGTGTCATTTGGAGGGAAATGAAGAATTTTGGCATTAACGTGAAATTAATTATTTCAGTTATTCATATAAAAACGGGCGTAAGGTTGTAAGTTAATATTACGTTTGTCAACGCATTCGAATGCTGTTTAAAAGCAGGTATCATCGTTTATTTTTCTCTTCTGCTGCCGTTTTCATGCCTTTATACCAATCATAACTTCATTGCACTGACCAGTTCTCATGCGTAGATTAGCAAGGTCCAGACCCGAAACATTGTCTTTTCATTCCCCTACCCAAACGCTGCCTGGCACGTTGTTCCAGTTTATTTCGCTATGGTTTGGCTGTTGTAGGCAAAGATCTTTGGTTATAGGTGTCGCGGCTGTGTCTGTTTCCTCGCGACAATCACACTTTTACTAGCTTTGTAATAAGGAGGGGCAGGGACTCTGGTTCTCCATTCAATAAACCAGAGAATTACCACCACAGATAGCAGTTCACATTCTGTTGTGTTGTCAGCACACTCCTACCAGTAGCCAAGTAAATGTGGAGGATACAAGCTGTTCTTTGTATAACCGTGATATAATCGCAGAATTGGCAGCGCAGGAAGTTAGCCACCCAAGCAACTCTGCCCTGTCGACCTCGCAGGAGCAGTCTAATTAGTCCATCGCTGCTCATTCCACCCAAAGTTGCAACTTTTCCATTTGAAATAAATGTTTCTATTGACTGGTTCCCCCGTAATTCAGCCTTTACAGTCCATATTATTACGTAACTGTGTTCAAAAGCACATTTTTCTTCTAGTGGTCCTTTGTCAAATATCTTAGGTCTTATCGTCCGGACACTAACCCCTCTGCCCCTGAGGAAACAGATCCCCATATACACCATCAATAATGTTCATGCTTCCTTTGTCTTTTACTTTAATATTAAAGGGAGTTGTGAATTTGTGGAATTCACTGCCACAGAGGGCAGTGGAGGCCAAGTCACTGGATGGATTTAAGAGAGAGTTAGATAGAGCTCTAGGGGCTAGTGGAATCAAGGGATATGGGGAGAAGGCAGACACGGGTTATTGAATCAGCCATGATCACAATGAATGGCGGTGCTGGCCGAATGGCTTCCTCCTGCACATATTTTCTATGTTTCTAGAACAGTAGCAAATTCTCAGCCTGGACATGAAAGAAGTCCTTCATTAGAGTAATTCTGGTGACCAGACACACATTGAGACTCACGTATGTAGAGATTCCTGTCCCTGCTCCCTTTCTGTACTCTGTGACTGAAACTCTTCACCCTTAATCTCCAACAACATGGAGACCTGGTCAGGTGCACTGACCTCTGCCCCTGAGGATAGAATTGAGAGTAGGCAGCCGATATATTTTAATTATTATATTAAACATATAATCATATTAATAAGAATGTACAAGGCATGAATAGTAAGATTACAAATGACGCTAAAGTGGGTGATATTGTAGATCGCAAAGATGGTTATCAAAAATTACAGCAGGATCTTGATCAGTTGGGCAAGTGGGCTGAGGAATGGTTAATGGAGTTTTACTTTAATGCAGATAGATGGGAATAGTGTAGATGAGGCATCTTTGTTGGCATGGGCAAGTAGGGCCGAAGAGCCGAAGGGCCTGTTTCCATGCTCTATAAATCTATGGCTTTAATTATATGTTTATTACAATAATTAATAATATAATTGATTATAAATTACTTACGGTGAGGAAGAAATATATAATCAACAGACATAAGCAGCAAATGGAATTCAGTCAGGAAATGTAACGAACTGTGATTACGAATACATGTACAATTGGTCATAAAGATAAATAATGTGGTTAAGAAGCCAGGATACTTGCCATATTCTGCATGGCATAGAAACCAATGATGCAGGAGTAGGCCATTCAATACGATCATGGCTGATCATTTTAAATCAGTACCCTATTCCTGCTTCTCCCCATATCCCTTGATTCCGTTAGCCCTAAGAGCTATATCTAACTCTCTCTTGAAAACATCCAGTGAATTGGCCTCCACTGCCTTCTGTGGCAGAGAATTCCACAGATTCACAACTCTCTGGGTGAAAAAGTGTTTCCTCATCTCCATCTCAGTCCTAGATGACCTACCACTTATTCTTAATCTGTGACCCCTGGTTCCGGACTCCCCCAACATAGCAAACATTTTTCCTGCATATAGCCTGTCCAATCCCATAAGAATTTTATACGTTTCTATAAGATCCCCTCCCATCCTAAATTCCAGTGAATGCAAGCCCAGTGGATCCATTCTTTCATCATATGACAGTCCCGCCATCCCGGGAATTAACCTGGTGAACCAATGCTGCACTCCCTCAATAGCAAGAATGTCGTCCCCCAAATTAGGAAACCAAAATTGCACACAATACTCCAGGTGCGGTCTCACCAGGGCCCTGTACAACTGCAGTAGGACCTCCTTCCTCCTGTACTCAAATCCTCTCGCTATGAAGACCAACAGGAAGCTCAATGGCAGCATTATATGAAACAATGATTAGAGTTCATTCCACTTAGATATTAGTATGTGCACAGCTCTGGGCACGGACTGAGGAAAGGATCGGATAAACCAGTGCAGAGGAGATTAAGAGGATGCCTTATTCAGATTTAAGATGGAAACAGAGAATTGAGGTTTTCACCTGAAAAGGATGGGTTGAATCTGGAAATCACTGCCTGAAAGGGTTCTCAAGACAGACCTTCTTTAGTACCAGCCTGAGTAACCACTTGAAGACCTGTAGCTTCAATGACTGTGAGGTGAGTGTTGGGACATTTGGTGACTGCCATTTGGCCAATAAAGTGGGTCTGTCACAACTGTCTATGATTCTATGATGCACGGTCTTGCCAGGATAGGTGATATTGGTGGCATGTACATGTCACTACAAATGTGAACATTTACTGTCCATCCCTACTTACACCCTGAATGCCTTGTTCAACCAGTTCAACCACATTACTGTGGGTTTGGAGTCACAGGTAGCCAGATTGGCTATGGCATATTTCCATGGGAGTTTACATGAATTTATTTTAAGGACATATTACTATTGCTATTTGTTTTATTTAATTAACCATATTTAAATGTTCCGATGTGTAGGAAAGAACTGCAGATGCAGGTTTAAATGGAAGGTAGGCAGGCTCAGCGGGACATGCAGCATCTCTGGAGAGAAGGAATGGGTGACGTTTCTTCTCTCCAGAGATGCTGCCTATCCCGCTGAGTTACTCCAGCATTTTGCGTCTACCTTAAATTTCCCGATGGTTGGATTTGAACCCATTGGATAGCTACACAAGGTGACTGTGGGTACAGAAGCCATTAGATTGTTAGCAGTAATGACAATGATGAATCTGTTTCCAATGACAGGAGAGTCAGGTCAGAGGCCAAAGATTGAATGCAATACAATGTCACTGTGTTTGAGAAAGTGTAGCCTGAGACTTCCAAAAAGCAATTAAGGAAAAAAATCACAAGGATGGGACTAATTCAACAACCCTGCCACAGACTAGCAAATCACAAAGACATCTATCAGTCCATGATTCTCAAAAATGGGGCAAAAACCTCAATAAAATTGCTGCTGATAAAATACTAACAAATGGTTAACAAATTAATCTCAGAAATAAGAGAAAACAGGAGAGAACTATGATAATGCCTGGGTTAGAGCATTTCAATTATGGAGAGGCTAGGTCTGTATTTTCAGAACGGACGAGTGAGAGACAAGATTGATTTATATAAAATTGTGTGGGGGTCATTCACTGAAATATTAAGTTGCTGTTTTATTGAAGGTTACATCAAGTAATTTATGCACGACAATATCCCTCAAATGGAAAGTGATAATAATAATAATAAATGTTATTTATGGGCGCCTTTCAAGAGTCTCAAGGACACCTTACAAAAATTTTGCAGGTAGAGGAAAAACATGTAAGGGGAATGAAATAAATAGTAGAGACATGACTAGTACACAAAGTAAAGACATAATTCAATACAAAACACAATAATAAGGCAATTAATGCACAGATGAAAAGGGAGGGGGACGTGGGGCTAAGGATAGGCAGAGGTGAAGAGATGGGTCTTGAGGCGGGACTGGAAGATGGTGAGGGACACGGAATTGCGGATCAGTTGGGGGAGGGAGTTCCAGAGCCTGGGAGCTGCCCTGGAGAAGGCTCTGTTCCCAAAACTGTGGAGGTTGGACTTGTGGATGGAGAGGAGACCGGCTGATGTGGATCTGAGGGACCGTGAGGGTTGGTAAGGGGAGAGGAGGTCAGTGAGATATGGGGGGGCCAGATGGTGGAGGGCTTTGTAGGTGAGGATCAGGATTTTGTAGGTGATCCGGTGGGAGATGGGAAGCCAGTGAAGTTGTTTGAGGACTGGAGTGATATGATGCCAGGATTTGGTGTGGGTGATGAGTCGGGCGGCTGCGTTCTGGACCAGTTGGAGTCGGTTGATGTAGGTGGAGCTGATGCCAAGGAGAAGTGAGTTGCAATAGTCCAGTCGGGAGGAGATGAAGGCATGGATGAGTCTTTCAGCAGCGGGCGGTGTGAAAGAGGGTCTGAGTTTGGCGATGTTGCGGAGATAAAAGAAGGAGGTTTTAATGACATGGCGGATGTGAGGCTCAAGGGAGAGGGTGGAATCAAAGATCACGCCAAGGTTGCGGGCCTGGGGAGATGGGGAGACAGTGGTGCCGTCGATGGTGAGAGTGGGGTTATTGATTTTGCTGAGTGTGGCTTTGGAGCCTATGAGGAGGAATTCTGCCATCGCTGTTGAGTTTGAGGAAATTATGTTGCATCCAGGTTTTTATAGCTGACAGTTGGGGGGGGGGGGGGGGGGGGGGGGGGGGGGGGGGGGGTGGGGGGGGTTTGGTGCCAAGGTAGATCTGGGTGTCATCAGCGTAACAATGGAAGTCCAGGTTGAAGTGGCGGAGTATCTGACCAAGGGGGAGGATGTAGATGATGAAGAGGAGGGGGCCGAGTACGGAGCCTTGGGGAACGCCTTGAGTGACTGTAGCAGAGGTGTGGTTATGGAGAGAGATGAAGTGGGATCTGTTGGAAAGGTAGGAATGGAGCCAGCTGAGTGCAGAGCCTTCAATGCCGAGGTCTTTGAGTCTGGTGAGCAGGATGTTATGGTTCACTGTATCGAAGGCTGCGCTCAGGTTGAGGAGGATGAGGATGTTGAGGGAACCAGTGTCAGCAGAGGTGAGGAGGTCGTTGAGGACTTTGAGGAGAGCAGTTTCTGTGCTATAGAGGGGGCGAAAGCCAGATTGGAGGGGTTCAAGTAGGTTATACGCAAGGAGGTGGGAATGAAGTTGCGACGCAACGATACGCTCCAGGGTTTTTGAAAGAAAGGGGAGGTTTGAGATTGGGCGGTAGTTAATGAGAGAGGAGGGATCAAGACCAGGTTTCTTTAAGATTGGTGTAACAGCAGCAGTTTTGAAAGCGGAGGGGACAATTCCTTGGGACAATGAGGAGTTGAAGAGATTAGTGAGGTAGGGGCAGAGAACGGGGAGGCAGGACTTCAACAGGGGAGTGGGGAGAGGGTCGAAGGAGCAGGTAGTGGGTTTGGAAGAGCAGATGAGTTTGGAGATTTCAATAGGGGTGACCAGGTCAAACTGGGAGAGGAAGCAGTGTGGAGGAGGGGTAAGGAGGTCAGTGGAGATGTTGAAAGGAGGGGCCTTGGTAGGTGGTGGAGTAGATGCTGGGGAGTCGGGTACAGGGGATAAAGATTGATAGATGGTGCTGATTTTATCAGCGAAAAAGTGGAGGAATGAGTTGCAGAGATCCGGAGTAGAGGTAGGGAGAGTGTTGGCTCGAGGCTTGAGGAGGTTGGCCACTGTGGAGAAGAGGGTTCTGTGGTTTAGGCAGGGATCGGTGAATATGGAGGAGAGGTAGGCAGATTTTGCAGCAATGAGGGCACCTTTGTAGTCAGTGAGGTGGAGTTTGTAAGCTTCAAGGTGGACTGTGAGAGATGACTACATTAACTCTCATGTGCGATGATAGTTGAGGGATTGCTATCGACCTGAAGCATCACGGTGACCTTGTGTATTTGTCTTCAAATTATTGGTGTGAACATTTGGTTCCATTGAGAAAGGGCTGACAGAAGTCCGTTCTATCACCTCACCTACAGAGTCTCTCCAACATGCAGAAGTACCTCATCAAAGGCACCACATGGGCAGTGAAGTGTTTGAGATATCAGGATGCGACCAATACAATATGAATGGGAGACCTCTCAAATCTTTAATGTGATGGCATTTCAGGACAACCATCATTACAGGCAAAAAACATGGGCAGGTTTTGATAGCCAAATCATTGAACACCTGTGCTTTTTATTGCGGTTAGTAATTTCTGCTGCAGTGAGTTCTAATGAAGCTCCAGCCTTGGTTATTTTCCCCACCTTTGACCCAGTGGTGGAAGAGGAAGTTTTTCTTCAAGCCAGTTTCTTCACATGCAGGTTTGTTTTGCGACACACAAGCAGCAGCTTCCTGAATTCTGCTCATTACTGTTCTGCTCTTCCTGTTTTGTATCTTTGGTGCTGGTCTGGAGCCAAACTCCACCCCTCCCACTACAGGGACATTCCAACATAGTTTTACTGGTGGAGTGGAGTATCCTGCCTTCTGCTGGCTGCTTCTGGTAATCAGTCCCAAGGCTCTTCAAAGTCTGCACATGCCTTCCTGCATGGGGCGACCAGAATTGCACACAATATTCCAAGTATAGCCAAGCTGTCTTTCTTGGCGTTCTGAACATATCCAGTCCGACTACACAATTCCAGCTTCTGGGATTTAAGCAGAATGGATTTCCTAATTCCTAAAATCTCAGTACCTGCTGATATGTAGAAGATATCAGGAGCTGCTGCCTCCCAGACAGCGAGTGGTCACTGCCAAATTTAGAACTGGTCTACTTCTCCCTTGGGTTTTTCATTCAAAGTCTGGGCAACTTGGTGTTGGGGGAAGGGGGGGTACTGGGAGATAGTTTACTTACCCCATGCCTTATCTCACATTCCTTTGAATAATATACAGGTCTCTTAACCAAAACCATCAACGTATGGATTCTTGTTCCATTACAGAGGAATGGCTTATCACCGAAAGACATGTTGGCATTGGAAAGACCTAGGTTTTTGGAATACCTAGACTGCAAGAAGAGATAGTTGTATACCTAGAATTTAAAAGGTTGAGTAGTTTTATTGACACGTTGATACCTGTACTAGCAAAGAGGAGCTGACAGGATAGAGAGAACAATTTTTGTTGGTTGGGGTACCTGGGATGCAGCAAATTGTAAAATTGGGAACTAAATCCTTAAGAAATGATAGGAAACTTGTTTGCACATAATGTATGATGGAAGTTTGGAATTCGCTTGCTGATGGAAATTGATGCTCAGCTATTGCTTTTAAATCTGAGATTGATAAACTTTTACTGTCGGATGGGAAGGGAGGGTGGGTGGGTGGGGGAAAAGAGAGTAATTCAGGGCACACATCACCCTAATTGCATTGCATAGCAGAACAGGTCTTGAAGTTAAATGGGCTGTTTCTGTTTCTACGTTGTTAAGATATGTGTGAGTTGTCGGATTATGTGGAAGAGCAATGATTGGCCCCAGCCCTAGATTCAGGAAGCCCGTTTGGCAGCAGCCGGGGATGGGGCTTACAGCTCACATTTCCATTGTCCTACTCACAACAACTTATGCCTAAAGGCATTGGCAAGGGTCAGCCACATCAAGTGGTTCAAATGGCTTCTCCTACCTACTGTGTCAAAAGAACAGAACGACAATCAGTCAGACTACACAAATCCAGGGTTAATGGCTGTCAGAGCAAGGTGTGCCTGCCAACCTCTTGCCAGGCATTTGATTAATCTTCTCCAGGATGTCCTCTGGTGTCAGCTTGGGCAAGCCACCATCGAGCGGGCAACCGTCCACCAGGCTGTTCATGGGAGTAGGAGGCAGCTGCAAGTCTTCGTCCTGGCAGATGTCTGCGCAACTTGTTGGCACCATTTGGGCTATGTTGCTGGTTTCCTTCCATCCGTGGCACCCATGCATTGCTGTTGCTCCTTTTGTCTCCAGGGCCTTTAGCAAGATCTCAATGATGGGCAGCACCTTCTTGCGAGAAGCCAACCGGTTGCCCTGGGAGTAGGCAGCAATCTCTGAGGACGGGCTATACATTGGCAACAGCTGCAGCGAAGGAGCCTCAGATTTCTCCAATGCACAGCTCACCTGCAATTGCAGAGTCTGAAGGTTACAATCTAGAATTGCTCCTTTCAGGCCGATCCACAACCCATAATCCCACGACTTTCCATATTTAACAGTGTGGGATTGCTGGCAAGACCAATGCTCCTTAGTTACCTGCATTCTAATCGCATTACTGATTTTGCTACACCCTTATTGTGTGCACACAGTGCTCCAGCTGTAACTTCACCAGTGGCTTACATGGTATTTTCATGGTTTACCTCCTTGTTCTCATATTCTATGCCCTTGTAATGAACGCCTTATTAATCACCTTATTGTTCTGTGCTGCTGCCTTCAGGGATCCTGATCTTCAGAGTAGGCAAATTGGAGGAACAGCACCTCATATTCCGCTTGGGGAGTCTGCATCCTGGTGGCGTGAACATTGAATTCTCACAATTGTTAGCCCTTGCTGTCTCCTCCCCTTCCTAACTCTCCCTCTGCCCTCGGGCTCCTCCTCCTTTTTCCTTTCTTCTCCCCACCTCCCCCCATCCCCCATCAGTCTGAAGAAGGGTTTCGGCCCGAAACGTTGCCTATTTCATTCGCTCCATAGATGCTGTTGTACCCACTGAGTTTCTCCAGCATTTGTGTGTATCCTGATCTTCAGCTTCTTCCGTTCACTCTATATCCCCGCTGTAGTAATCACCTCACATTTTCTGAAATAAAGTCCATTGCTCTGCCATCTGACCTTCTGATCACTACTATTGCTCTACAATAGTTTACACTACTGATGACACTATTCTGCAGCTGATCACTACTTTCCTTATTATCACCAACTCTCATGTCATCGGAAAATTTATCATACTTCTTACCTTTGATATTAGGTTGTTAATGTACTTAACAAAGGTCTCTGCATGACACGACTGTATATAGACTTACAAACACAACACACCACCTGCATCCTGCTGTCATCAATCCAATTTCAATTTCAATTTATTGAACGGGTTTGGATCCCAAGGGCTCTTACCGTTTGAATGAGTCTTCCATGTTTTATCTTGTCAAAAACCTTCCTAATGGCCATTACATTAATGCATATAATTATTTTTTTGAAATATTCACTCAGCTCCCACCCTAACCAAGCTATGCTGACCATTCTCATCTCCCAACCTCTGTGCTCACAGAACTGAACAGAACAAAACCTTCTCATCCTGGGCTCATTCCATAACTTTGCCAATGCCATGACAGCTTGAAAGGATCAATTCCATTAACACCAACTGCTTCTCCATTATCTACAGCCACTCATCTCCCTGAAGACTACAGAGAAAGTGTGTTGACCTCATCATTTACACACACCCACAGTAACTAACAGCTTTCATTTCACTGCACATCTCGTATGTGTATGTGACAAATAAACTTGACTTGACTTGACTTGAAACTTCAGATACAACCTAGGATCAGGTTCATCCACCTCGTTACACTTAATGTTGCCTAGGCTAATTCTGTGTTGCCTAACAGACTTTGCACTGGTTCTATCTGTCAGATCAGTGTCTGGTAAACTATTGTAGAGCAGACATATATCATCTGACTACAGGCCAATGCACCTTACCAATTCCTTGAAATGGCTGCAGGGGCTGTAGACAGCTAGCTGACGAGAAGGTTCCTTCTTCTCATTGAAGGAAACGGTCATGATAACCAGAACGTCATAACCTCTTGTCCGACAGAAATCTTCCAATTCCTCTTTCACACGGGGACGGGCCAGAAATTCCTGCAGGAAAAGGTGAAAGTACAGTCAAGTCCATTTTGTAGATCAACCCTGTACACTTCACTGCATAGGGAGGGGGGTGGGAGCAAAGTAGGGACATGCAGTACAGCTCCAATACTGCCACCTCAGAATAAACTGGTAATCTAACTATGGCAGGTACGTCAGATCCCAGATTTCTTACAGATTCACTCATAACCTTAAGAATTCAATCTTAATGATATATTTAATCGGCACTGAGGACGAGTACATCCCATTACAAATGACATGCCAAACATGCGACAATTTTGTTACACAGAAACAAAAGACCATTCTCTTCCTCAATTCAATGGTACAATCTATATATTAACTCCATCTCACCTCCCAGCATCCTTATCTCGTGGTCCCCAACAAACCATCACTCGCACCAATAACAATTCCAATTCATCTCCCTCTGTAAGAGATTGGGAGTTGAGGTGTGGGTGGGTTGTTAGAAAACCTGCTTGATCAGCATTCATCTGGGGGCATCACTGTTAGTGAAGTATTTGTGGGTATCGTCACCAAATTGGATCCACAATTGGCTAGGCAATAGGTGAAAGAGGCTCGTTTTGTGATCAGATGCCTGTAACTAGTGGTGTTCTTCAAGGATCAGTGCTGGGTCCCTTGCTGTTCATTATATACATGAACAATTTAGATGTGGATGTAGGAGGCGTGATCAGTAAATTCAGAGATGATAAAGATTGTTGATAATGTGGAGGGTGGACTTTGCTGACATGATAGCAAAATGCGAGATGAAATGTGATCTTGATAAATGGGAGATAATGCAATTTGACAATAGACAATAGGTGCAGGAGTAGGCCATTCGACCCTTCGAACCAGCACCGCCATTCAATGTGATCATGGCTGTACCTGGCTGTACATGGATCATCAGTACCCTGTTCCTGCCTTCTTCCCATATCCCCTGACTCCGCTATTATTAAGAGCCCTATCTAGCTCTCTCTTGAAAGCATCCAGAGAACCCGCGGGGGCAGAAGGTTGAGAGGGAACATGAATGAAGCATGTAAAAATATACATATAAACTACAGAGAACACTTCCCCTTATCGACGGAAGATAAAAATGGAGGACACAGACTTGGGGCCAGGAAGAAGAGGTTTAGAGGGGATCTGAGGAAGACCTTCACCCAAAGAGTAGCAAGGACCCAGAACACACAGCCGGAGAGAGTGGAGAAAGCAGAGTTGAATTGATATGTGGACAAGTACTTGAAACATACAGATATAGAAGGCTAGGGGCTAGGATTTGGAAGATGCAATTAATGTGTGTCCCTGGTTGGTGTGGATGATGCTTTCCAAACTGTCTGACTCCGTGACTATGACTCAAATGCTGATCTATACCGCACTGCCCTCCTCCCATTCCCAAAGCAACAAGAGGACACTTCCTCTCCAACAGAACTTTCTGAAATTCTCCATCTCCTACACTGGGGTATTGCAGCCTACCTCCACTGCCCCGCTGCAACCTGCTCCCTAATTTAAACCCAGGAAAAAGCTGCAACAGCCAAGGCCTATAAATCCATGCCGAGGTCTGTACGTTGTCTCACCCTCCTGCTTCACTGGCACCCGTACGTACGTCCATTGAAGTGTTCTACTGCCCCATATAACCTACCTCAAGAGTCAAGAAGACCGCACTGATGGCCAAGCGAACATCTCCGCCAAACACAGCTTTCAGGTCCTTCCTCAGCATCTGCTCTGTGGTCAGCCCTGGCAGAAATAAACAACTTAGGATGGTAACTATCACTCTCAACTATCCCGATCCATTCTCACATTGGGAAAAGCCATGGATCAATGTGCCAACAGGTCCAGGTCAGGGCTCATTCCAAACAACCAACAAAGATATTGGGCCAGAAAACTGTCAAAAAACAGAGGCATAACAAAGAGATTTAGTTTTAAATGTACCGAGTGTTGTGACAAGGACACATAAGAAAATTAACAGATAGCTAAACAATGGATGCTGAAAATATGAAATTGTAGAACTATTGGGTAAGGAAGATGAGGAACAATTGGAGGGCTTTACCCAAAAGCAGGTGCCAGTACAATGGTCATGACTACCTGCATTCACTGCAAACAATGTGTGGAAACTTATAAAATGGGACCTCACAGAGCTGATGTTATCCCACTTTTTAAGAAAGGTGGGAGAGAGAAAACAGGGAATTATACACCAGTTAGCCTGACATGGGTGGTGGGGAAGATGCTGGAGTCAATTATAAAAGATGAAAAAGCCGCACATTTGGATAGCAGTAACAGGATCGGTCCTAGTCAGCATGGATTTACAAAGGGGAAATCATGCTTGACTAATCTTCTGGAATTTATTGGGGATGTTACTAGGAAAATGGACAAGGGAGAGCCAGTAGATGTAGTGTACCGGGACTTTCAGAAAGCATTTGATAAGGTCCCACATAGGAGATTAGTGGGCAAAATTAGGGCACATGGTATTGGGAGTAGAGTGCTGACATGGATAGAAAATTAGTTGGCACACAGGAAACAAAGAGTAGGGATTAACAGGTCCCTTTCAGAATGGCAGGCACTGCAAGGCTCGGTGCTGGGACCGCAGCTATTTACAATATACATCAATGATTTGGATGAAGGGATTCAAAGTAACATTAGCAAATTTGCAGATGACACAAAGCTGGGTGGCAGTGTGAACTGTGAGGAGGATGCTATGAGAATGCAGGGTGACTTGGACAGGTTGGGGGAGTGGGCAGATGCATGGCAGATGAAGTTTAATGTGGATAAATGTGAGGTTATCCACTTTAGTATAAAAAACAGGAAGGCAGATTACTATTTAAATGGTGTCAAGTTGGGAAAAGGGGAAGTACAACGGGATCTGGGGGTCCTTGTTCATCAGTCTATGAAAGTAAGCATGCAGGTACAGCAGGCAGTGAAGAAAGCAAATGGCATGTTGGTCTTTATAACAAGAGGAGTCGAGTATAGGAGCAAAGAGATCCTTCTGCAGTTGTACAGGGCCCTAGTGAGACCACACCTGGAATATTGTATGCAGTTTTGGTCCCTAATTTGAGGAAGGACATTCTTGCTATTGAGGGCGTGAAGCGTAGATTTACAAGGTTAATTCCCGGGATGGCAGGACTGTCATATGCTGAGAGAATAAAGCAGCTGGGCTTGTACACTCAGGAGTTTTGAAGGATGAGAGGGGATCTTATTGAAACATATAAGATTGTTAAGGGTTTGGACACGCTAGAGGCAGGAAGCATGTTCCCGATGGTCCGGAACCAGGAGCCATAGTTTAACAATAAGGGGTCGGCCATTTAGAACGGACACGAGGAAACGCTTTTTCTCAGAGAGTTGTGAGCCTGTGGAATTCTCTGCCTCAGAGGGCGGTGGAGGCCGGTTCTCTGGGTACTTTCAAGAGAGAGCTAGATAGGCCTCTTAAAGGGGATATGGGGAGAAGGCAGGAACGGGGTACTGATTGGGGATGATCAGCCATGATCACATTGAATGGCGGTGCTGGCTCAAAGGGCCGAATGGCCTCTACTCCTGCACCTATTGTCTATTGGGGCTTAGAGCCAGAGTTCAGCGGGTTGAACAAAAAGAGAGGGAGGAAGTCAAACATGAGGTCATTGTAGGATGGAGCAATTGATGAGAGAATGGAATGCAGAAAGCTGGGAGGGTTGGTGCAGAGGGAAAGCCTAAACTCAAGCCCCGTCATCTCTCTGGTCAACCAGAGGGCATTACAGAAGCACTTCTCCTGGGTACCACAGTACTGACTGATATTCATCTCAAACTTATCTAACAATGAACACTGGGCCTCCCACTTGTGACACTAGCTGTGCCTAGATCACCTGCTGCATTCCTTACAGTAAAACGGTGGTCTCCCAGTATAACACAACCACATTAATTCCTGACCTCTTCCCCTTTCCAACCCCACCCCTACGGACCCAAGGTTGGTTCTGGAGCATCGCCGATGGAATGATAGTTACCACTAACGTCAAACTTGGCTTCTTGCAGTGCCTCGAAGACAGTGTTGCTGGGCGGGAGATCGTGGAATCTGGAGTCTAACACAGCAACATACTCAGAGTCCTTTGGTGTAACTTTCCCTGCTGCTGGAGCCATGTCGATACAGTCCAACACTATGGTACCTGCAGTTTAGGAGCAATGAAGTAATCAGCTTGGCCTTGCAACGCTATAAACATAAACCTACTGCACGGGATTAGGTCATTCAGTCTGTCCATTCCATGTGAGTGTTTCAGCTCCACATCAGCCTCCCCATCTCCCCTCAATTGCTCTCTTCCTTGTGTTTTTCCAGCTTTGCCTTAAACCTGTCTCTACAGTTCACCTCAAGCTCTTCCCGTAAGCTCTGCTCTCTGCGCAAAGAGTTTCCCTCTCTACTCCCATTCTGTCCTGTTCCAGGTTCCCAAACAGGTTTGTGTAGGGAGGAACTGCAGATAGAGGTAAAGAAGGGTCTCAACCAAAACATCAATCTGAAAAAAGGTCTTGACCCGAAACGTCACCTATTCTTTTTCTCCAGAGATGCTGCCTAACCCAATGAGTTATTCCAGTTTTTTGGGTCTGTCTTCCTAAACATGTTTGTTGCTGACAAATAAGGATTCTGGCTGTCCACCCTATGCTTCTCATAATTTTATATATTTCTATCGGTACTCCTCTCAGCGAACAAGAGAAAACAATCCAAGTCTATCCAATCTCTCCTTCTATTTAATACCTTCTAATCCAAGTAAACATAGAAACATAGAAAATAGGTGCAGGAGTAGGCCATTCGGCCCTTCGAGTCTGCACCGCCATTGCACCGCCAGCATCAATCTAATAAATCTTCTGCATCTTTTACAAAGCCTCTACTGTATCCTTCCTGTATTGGTGTGACCAGAACTGAATGCAATATTCCAAATGTAGCCTAACCAAAGTCCAATAAAGCAGCATCATGGCATCCTGACTCTTGCACTCAATACCATGACTTATGTAGGCAAGCATACCATATGCCTTAACCATTCTAACTACATACCTTGTCACTTTCAGGGAGTTATGGACTTGGGCCCCAAGATCCCTCTCTACAACAATGCTGTTAAGGGTCTTGCCACCAATTGTATTGATTGGTGTATTTTTCCTTACATTCAACCTCCTAAAATGCATCACCTCACACTTGCTTGGATTAAACTCCATCTGCCATTTTTCCGCCAATTTCTATAGCTTATCTATATCCCATTATATACTTTGACGCTCTCTTCTATCAATAAGCCAGATCTGAATCCATATGACCAAGGCACCATGAATCCCATGCACCATGGGGGACTTTATCAATGCCTTACCAAAATCCATGTAGACATCATTCACTGCCCAATAAGTGACTTTGGTATTCTGACTGAGCATGCCCTGGTCATAGGTCATTTGCTATAAACATTCTCGGCTAACAGTGGTGCTACGTTCTGTGCAGGCTTGCGTTTCGTCGTGGTCGTGGTCCGGCGCTGTTGAGATGCTGCTGGGCCGTCCCCACCCCCTCCCGGGTGTCCCGTCCAGTCCGGGGGTGGTTGGAGGTGTCCGGGGTGGCCCCGGACTTGCAGCTGGTGTGGGGAGAGGCGCTGGCTCCAGCTCGGCTCTGGGTGGACGGGGACAGTCCAGTGGCGGTTCGGCAGCGCTTGCGGCACCGGGGACCCGGGTTCGATCCCGGCTGAAGATGAGGCGCAGGTCTGTGTGCGCGCACCTGCCAAGGATGTCTCTCCCCATCTCCTGGTCACACCTGCCCCCTCTCTCTCGCTGTTACATCCCACTCTCCCGCTACCTGGCACCCCCATTCCTCAGATAAAATATATTTTTACACATAAATCATGAATAAAGATACAAATTTATACAGTTTATACAGCCAGTGCTTCGTTCACTTTTGTTTCTTTATAGCGAGTGACCTTTGGCAAATCCCACGATTCCTTGCGTTTTTCGGAATACCAAAATCGCTTATTATTATCCATCACCTTCATCATGTCTCATAAAAACTCAAATTCGTAAGGCATGACCTGCACATATTAAACCATAAGACTGTCCCTAATTAACCCATTCTCGTCCAAATGGGAGGAAATACATTCCCGAATAATCAATGGCCAATTAGGTGGTTAACTGTTACTGACTTCTACAACAAAACATGTTGACACCACTGTCAGATTCCTCCATTACTAACGTCTCTCCACCTTGTCTTCACCCACCTGCCCTGAAAATGAAACCATACCCCAATACGTCAGAAATCACAGTGGAACTCTTACTGCGCAGTAAGAAAGCAAGCTCCTTATCAAGAATGTCGGGCGCTCTTTGGACGATCCGCTCGGTTACTAGAGTGGAGCAGGAGCCCACAGGCTCACAGGTTACGACACAGCCAGGGCTAAAAGGCCGCTCCAGGGGTCGGTGATCGATGACTTCCATCACGGCACTCTCCAGGTCTGCATCAGCTCTGTGGGAAAGGGACAGATGCAGAGTGATAGTGTATGCTCTTCGATACCTACCATCCCACACGGTGGCACACCCAGACACGGACAACTCACAACACCCAGCTTTCAAGTTCCTGGATAACTAATTCCTGAAGAGATCTTTGTTGCTTCCTTTCCTATCCCATTCATTCTATGCTTCTGTAATTTTATACTCCACCACTTGAATAACTATTCCCAATTTTAGGAAATGTAACTTTTCAGGTCAATGACCACAAATACTGCCAGATCTACACAGTATTTCCAGCATTTTATGTTTCTCTGTTTACCAGTATCTAAATGTGTAACAGCATCTTCCCATTCTTCAGTAAGGAGACTTTATAACTCCTGAAAAAAATCATTCAGGAGACCATCTATCAGATCATCTCTGAAGGAGCTCGCCAATCAGTCCCACTCCCTTGGGTCTGCGCTCGCCAGCCCTTTTCAAATTCCTGTTTTGTTTTCTTCTACAGTCATTTGGAGTCACATAATTGGGGGGGTGCAAGAGGTGCGATTTGCTTTCCTAGAAAACTGTCCCTGTCAAGATTTTCTCTAACACAAAGCCACATCATCAGAGCAAGCGTCAGAAAATGTGAGGTGGAAAACATACATTTTTTGTATACATATTTTTGTTAAAACGTGTAAATTGCGCGAGATTCAATTTTACTTCCAATTTTTTGGGTAGCAATTTGTGAATTCTATCAGGTTGAATTTCCAAACAGTTGTAAGATGGGGATCACCTGTATCAGTGGAAGGAAAGTTTCAAAATTATGTTAGCAGCGCTTTACCGAGTGGGGAACTGCTCGATGGGTGTATTCGGGTGAGATGCTAATCCAAGACCTTGGTCTCTCTGTTAATAACATATCCCTACCTTAGCGACGAGGACACTTCCCTCAGTGGTGCTAATTAATACGTCTTTATTTCTTACTCCAACAACATTTCATGCTTCAAGTTATCAAGCATCTTATTTCTGCTCCCTGTACCTGGATAGGACATTGTGGTCAACCAATGTCAACTGTAGCCGTCCCTCCTTGTGCAGGCTCTGCAGATCAATCTCATCCCGAAATATCAGCAGGTCTTCAGAAAGCTGGCTCTCCCGCAGCAGGAAAGTGCATTCGCCACGCAAAGGAAACTCAGATCGTGGGATATTCAAGATGGGCACAAAGGCAGTCTTTTGCTCCAATGAAGTCTGTATTTAAATATAGAAAAGAGGACGGATGAATCTGTGGAACGTTACTGCAGATATTTGTTTCTTCTGATATTGTGAAATCCGAGTGTCACCATGTCCAAGTCTACCTTGCCCCAACATGCAAGAGGGAACAAGAGTGGATTTGGGAGCATGCTAATTACCTGACAAATTATCTTCAAATCTCACTTTCCCTTGTGGTTCAAATACCACCACAATTGGAGATTATAAATTCTGTGATTTAAAGCAATCCATCTCAAACATCTCAACAAAAGTGACCATAAACTGATTCAGTCTCGGCCTGTTACTAACCAGGCCACAGAGACATGGATTATGCAAAACTGTCTCCTGAAATGGCCTATGCAGCAGCTGGGAATGGGGAATAAACGCTGGCTCCCATACCATGTGCATAATTAAAAATAAATGAGGCATAGTACAATCCCCGAGTTATTTATAAACAGTAGAAAAGCAAGCAGGTAATTCTAACTCCAAAACAGAATACAGCAAATATTAAAATGCTGAAATAAAATGGTGCAAATATGGAGCAGATCAAGCAGCATCTGCAGAGAGAAAAGTTCACATATCATGTCATGTCGAAATGGTTTTTATGATTATAGAAGTGATGACTATAGAAGTAGGGAGGTTTATGTGTATGGAAATGAAAAAAAACTGCAGACACTGGGTATCTGAAAGAATCTGAAGAAGGGTTTTGGCCTGAAACGTTGCCTATTTCCTTCGCTCCATAGATGCTGCTGCACCCGTTGAGTTTCTCCAGCACTTTTGTCTACCTGGGTATCTGAAACTCAGCTGGTCAAGCAGCATCTGTGAAACGTGAGCTTTTCCTGGCATTTTTTATATTAGTTTCTGGTTTGTGTTTTATTAGGCTAATAATCGTATGAATATGTATGTTTCCAATGCAAACAGAAATTCTGCATTCTTACCTCCCCAATCCAATGCATGCTGACAGTTTAAAAGTATGAATATAGTTTTAATTATAAACAAGGGAAAGCTTTGTGTCAGAAGAACGAACATAGGACACAGCACAAGATGACATTTCTTTCATTCACATGGTATGTGGGCTCCAGACAATGCCAGCATTTGTTGTCTGCTCCAGAGGTGGTGGTGAGGGTTGGCTTCTTGAACTACTTCAGTCCATCTGGTGAAGATAATTCACAGTACTGATGGAAAAGGAGGTATAACTTTTAGATAACAAGTGATATATTTCCAAATCAGGGCAATGCATGAGCCAGAGGGGAAGCTGCTCCTCACTGCCTGCTACTCTTGTGTTTGGCAATAAAGGCTGATGGTTTGGGACATGCTGTCAGCTGAACCAGTGCGAGTAAGTGTGGTACTGCTTACAGATGGTGCACACATTCGAACCACTGCCATGGCACTGGTCTATGGAGCTCAACAGTTCGCAACACTTTCCAAGATTTTCCAAGATAGGGAGGGAGTGAGGCCATGGAAGGAGCAGAGGGTGAGAGTTGCTGGCATTGGGTTTAACGCGGTTAACCAGCAGAGGGGTGACGGTTGAATGTGGCTCAGTGTGAATAAGATTAGGGAGCAACACTTTTCAAATGTATAAATCATTAAAAAAACAAGTTTAGTCAATGCCTTTGTATTGTGGCGACATCATCACACCTACTAACCTTGGTAAGGAAGTAGGCCAACACAATGGCAGAAACCATGGAGTCCAGATCACAAGCTTCGTTTCCCAGGACGATATGCACTCCTGGTGCATCCCTCCCATGTAGCTGATAGAGGGGACAAACACCATCAAAAAGTTACCAGCAGCAACATCAGGGCTTCCTTTGGCTTGATGTTTGCGTACATAAATCAGCAAAGCTCCAAATGATCACATGCCAAGGTATCACTCCACGGTTGTCTAATGTCCAAGAACCTACCAAAATCTCCAGTGTATGCATCAGATACAGAGGGAGCACTCTGTGTGGTCAGAAGGCAGTGTGGAGGGAGTGCCATGTCCTCAGCATTGCCACTCACACAACTACCTTTGAGATAGAGCTATCCAGCCTTACATCGATCTTACATTGATTTTTAGATCGGTCTACAGGTTAACATAAGAAAGCCAGAGCAAATGTCCATGCATCTGCCAATCAAACCCACCTAACCTGTATCTACCTATCTATTGCCTGACTTTGGTCCATCCCCACCTTTCATCCAGCCTTCTGCCCTCTATTACAATCAATCTAAAGGGTCCTAACTGAAAATGTTACCTGAGTATATGTTACCTAACTGAAAATGTCTACCAGAGATGCTGCCTGACAGGCTGGGTTACTCCAATACTTTGTGACTAAACATTTTTTAGAACATCATTGGACAATCAACCCCTGAAGATATAGAAAATGTTTCAACTTGCACTGACAGCAAAATGTATTTATTAAGCCCATTTATTGTTCTAACCTTACCCCAAAATATTTCACAGGATGTGTATCACACAAAATGATGGTAATAAGAAAACTTTATTTGCACATTACTAAGCGAGGAAACAAATCAGAAGATGCTTTTATCAGTGAAATGGCAAGATCAGTGGTCTCATTGCACATGTTTCCCTCACAATACAATGTGAACCACAGGTTAACTTGTCCTGAGACTTGAGCACTTGCAGTGTCTCGGAACGTGTTGTACAATTTGTGGTCATCAGAACCACAACATACACTTCAGTAACATTGTGATATTCTCAGGTGCATAAAGCAGTTAACGTTTAACATGGGAATCAAATGAAGAGCTAATCAGGCAGCAATCAAAAGTATGGCCAAACCTTTTAACTACATTCTGGAAAAGGAGAAGCAAGAATTTGAGAGACCAGGGAGCAAATTCCAAAGGTCAGGATCCTGGCAGTCAAAAACACAGATGGAACAAAGATGTGATAGAAATTGGTGATGAGTATGAGGGCAAAATTGGAGGAGCAGAGTGGTAGAAGGTCATCGTGTCTGGGACACCACAGCACCAAAGGGGAAGAATGGTACTAAAGAGATAGGGGGGAAACGGCAGGGCATCGCAGCTTTAGGGAGACACTACAGTGTTGAGTATGGGGGTTGATTGAGGTTACAAATATAGGAAGGGATGCGGAGGCTGGGGTAGCCACCGAGGATGTGAAGGCAACAGCTACACAGTAATTCAAACATGAGGATATTTTTTAAATAGTACTACTTAACCAGGTGCCACTCTAGGTCAAAGATCAGAAGGTGCTAAGGAATTGTTGTAAGGTCTGCATGGGTGTCTAGTTCCCATGAAGAGTTACGAATCAGAAACTTTCGCTCAGGTTATTTCTCTCCCTGTTGAGGCTGGTCTTGCTGGGTATTCATCAACACCTTCTGTATTTTTGTTTCGAAGATTAGCATTTGCGTTCTGTGGGATACTGAGCCAATATGAGATAGCGGGAACGAAGGTTCTCTAAGTTAGGACGCGGACAGCTGAGTTTAGGAACAGTCGAAGATGAAGGTCGACAAGCCCTGCGAAAACTCAAAGTCGGGGGACTTGCTCTGCTCTGTATCGTTACGGTGTCGAGTATCAATGTCAGCAGATTCCCCCTGCTCGATCCCTCGCCACCCGGCTCGACCCATCCTCACCTCCAGCGCCGCGCAACATTGACCCCCATCCTCACCTCCAGCGCCGCGCAACATCGACCCCTCCTCACCTCCAGCGCCGCGCAACATTGACCCCCATCCTCACCTCCAGCGCCGCCCGGCTGCCGCGCAACATTGACCCCCATCCTCACCTCCAGCGCCGCCCGGCTGCCGCGCAACATCGCCTCCATCTTCCCTCCGCCTCACCATTGATACATGACCAGTGCAGCGCCACTACGCATGCGCACCTTGCGGACCCGCCCCCCCCGCCTGAGTGACAGCGGACGTGTCCCTCGCTTGATTGACGGGAGCTGTTGTCACAGACTTGTCTGAAGGATCTCGACCTGAAACATCACCCATTCCTTCTCTCCGGAGATGCTGCCTGTCCCGCTGAGTTACTCCAGCCCGCTGTGTCAATCATCGGCTAAAAGACTACATCCACCCTCATTATCCGTACGATAGGCGAGTCTCGACCCGAAACGCCACCCATTCCTTCTCTCCAGAGATGCTGGTAGAGGGGGTAACATTTTACGTAAGGCCAGGAGGGAACGTCTTGGACCTAATTCACGACTTTTACTCGTGGACATTTTTCATCAGGCTAGAAAAACGCCCCGACCTAGTTGATGCCACCAGTACCTAGTGACGGCCATGCTGCGAGTATGAGTCAAGGGCAAACTCGGCAGAGGTCGTGAATTAGGTCGTGAAAGTGGGACAGGCTCTAGGGGTGGGTTAAACAAGTGAGAATTTGCAGACCCAGCACTCATGCAGTTTTCATGATGCTCGCTCTCTCCGCTCCCACAACCAGAAGTATGCCACATGGCGCCAGCAAATTGGGTAACTGGCAGAAGTGAGGGGATGCAACAGGAGCCTCGGTCCGTTATAACTGAATTCTGCTACGTGTGGTGCCTCCCTGGCAGTGTCCACGTTGTCTTGGACATTCTCAAGTGGGAGGGTGATGAACCACAGGCTGCTGTATATGTTGCACAAATATAGGCAGGAAAATGATTAGAGTTAGGCAAAAGGTTCAAAAACATGTCTTAGATGTAGACATTTATATATCTTGATATAGATCTCTACATATAGATTAGCAAGGTTGGCACAGACATTTTTGGTCAATGGGCCCATTTTTATGCTGTACAGCTTTGAGTCGATATGCTGGGGAGTACTAGCTGTAGAGAGATGTTAGCTGTACAGCTTTGACAATCACTTTGTGAGCAGACTATAGGCCAACATTTGATACAGAGGTTAGAGTGGATAAACACTAGTTGGTGCTGATGTGCGTTTTCTGTTGCACGACTCTGACCCCCCACTCCTCCACACAGGGGCTCAAACACGCTGGGTAAAGTGTACACCAACATCAAGGACGCTTACAGAGCTCTCCCCTGCCCATCCCTGGGACAATCCGATCACCTCTCACTGTTTCTACTGCCTGCATACAAACCCCTCATCCGCAAGACCAAACCTGCAATAAGGACGGTCAAAATATGGCCCGAGGACGCCACCCGACAACTCCAGGACTGCTTTGATTGCACCGACTGGGACCTGTTTGCACAACAGGCAACCAACCAGTGGTGCAGAGGTAGACTTGGAGGAGTACACATCCACTGTGCTCTCTTACATCAACTGCTGTGTGGAGACTGTCACAATGGACAAGCAAATAATGTTCCCAAACCGGAAACCCTGGATGAACAAGGAGGTTCAGGATCTGCTAAGGGCACGCAACAATGCCTTTAAATCCAGGGACACTTCTGCCTACAGTGCGGCCAGGTGGAACCTGAACAAAGGCATAAAAAAGGCCAAAGACATCCACAGGCAAAGGGTGGAAGACCACTTCAATACCGCGGACACCAAAAGCATGTGGGTGGGTGTCAGGGACATCACTGACTACAAGAGCAGCCCAGCCTGCCCCCACGGTGATATCACACTAGCCAACGAACTAAACACCTTCTTTGCCTGCTTCGAAACTGGCAACACCAACAGGAGTGGAATAACCCCGGCCATGGCGGAGGGACAGGCCTTAACACTGAGCACTCAGGAGGTACAGTGGCTCTGTGTAGGATCAATCCACGCAAGGCTGCAGGCCTGGATGGAGTCCAGGGAAGGGTACTAAAGGACTGTGCTGTACAGCTGGTGGAGGTATTCACAAGAATCTTCAATCTAAAAACCTGTGCGGACCAACTGGCGGGCGTTTTTACGGACATTTTCAACCTCTCACTTCTGAGGTCTGAGGTCCCCACCTGCTTTAAAAGGGCATCAATCATACCGGTGCCCAAGAAGAGTAAGGTGACATGCCTCAATGACTATCGACCAGTGGCACTAACGCCGGTGGTGATGAAGTGCTTTGAGAGGTTGATCATGGAGCAAATCAACTCCTACCTCGACAAAAACCTGGACCCACTGCAGTTCGCGTAAGCCACAACAGATCAACGGTGGATGCGATCTCGCTGGCCCTCCACTCCGCACTGGACCACTTGGACAACAAAAACTCTTCACACTGTCCTGACTCACTTGGACAGACAGGGCGCGTACGTGAGGATGCTCTTCATGACTATAGCTCTGCATTCAATACGGTCATCCCCACCAAACTCCACCAGCTAGGCCTCAGCCCGCTGGCCGATATGTGATTGGATCCTGAACTTTCTGATGGAGCGACCGCAGGCAGTGAGACTGGGCCCGCACCTGTCCTCCACTATCACCCTGAGCACCGGCACACCACAGGGCTGTGTACTAAGCCCCATGCTCTACTCCCTCTTCACTCACAACTGTGTTCCTGCATTCAACACCAACACCATAGTGAAGTTTGCAGACAACACAAGTGATTGGGCTGATCACCAACGGTGATGAAACAAAATAGAGTGGAGGTGCAGAACCTGGCGGACTGGTACGCATGTAACAACTTGTCACTAAACACCTCCAAGACCAAGGAGCTGATTATTGACTTCATGAGGTCCCATAATGGAGAATACGCCCCAATCTCCATTTACGGGGACAGTGTGGAGAGTGTCCAGCTTTAAGTTTCCGGGCACTCACATTTCAGAGGACCTCACATGGTCCACCAACATTGCTGCGCTGGTCAAGAAGGCACAGCAACGACTGTTCTTCCTGAGGACATTAAAAAAGACTGGTCTGCCCCAGCAGCTGCCAACAACCTCTACCGCTGCACCAGAGCATATTAACGTATGGCATCTGTGTGGTATCTGACTGCACGGAGGCGGAGGAGAGCTCTTCAGCGCGTCGTCCACAGAGCGCAGAGGATTATTGGGACACAGCTACCAGCCTTGGAGGGAATCTACCACACACGGTGCCTCAGGAAGGCCGTCAGCATCCATAAAGACTCTTCACACCCTTGTAACGGACTGTTTGAACTACTTCCCTTCGGCAGACGTTACAAGGCCTTCTATGCCCGAACCTCCAGACTCAGAAACAGCTTTATTCCCAGAGCTACAGCGGCTCTGAACCGGCCCCCCATTACCCTTGGACTGTCATGTCACACAGCTTATTTATTTATTTTACTTTTCTTTACATCGGTTGGAAGCTGCATACTAAATCTCGTTGCACTGATGTGCAATGACAATAAAATATATTATTATTACAGGTTCACAATCTCTTATCCGAAAACCTTGGGACCAGACACTTTTCGGATTGGAAGATTTTTAGCGTAGATTTTAACGTTTAACGGGTGGCTCAGTGGTAGAGTGCTCGGCTCGTGGTCGCAAGTTTGCGCCTCGATCCCGGCAGTTAAAAATGTTCGGTTTTCAGAATTTCGGATAAAAGATTGTGAACCTGTATTATTATTATTACATGAATCCTTTTTCCCTCCCTTACCTAGTTCATGTACTTTCTCCTCGTTCATACAAAGGCGAGTAAACACTCTAAACTGTACATCATCATGGCTTCATAACCTTGGACATGCGCACACTCTGTCAGTCCCACAGGCCAGCTCCATAAATGCATGAAGTCAGGAATATTTTATTAACATTTCACTGTAGGTCATGTGCATTTCACAGAACATCACAGACGAGAAATAAAAAGATATTGGAGCACTTCTACCATTTGCAGTAACTACTGCAAAATAAAGCAATCTGGACTGTTGTTGCACCAGTTTATATCAGGCAGCAATTTATGAGGCTCTCTAACACAGGCTGGCACTCATTTTTTCTCTTCCTCCTTGTCCTTTTTGCCGTCTTTTGAAGTCTGTGATTGCAAGGAGCCCATGGCGTTGCGAATAGCTTCGTTGTTTGGGTCAACTCCAGGTAGGTTTTCCAACACACTTTGCAAAAACTCGGGGTCCTCCATGACATCATAGTTATCTTCTTCCTATTGAGGATAGGACAAGAGAAGGGATAGGAAAACCATGAGTAAAGACCCTTACATTTGGTCCAATGCTCAGTCTGATTCTGCAGGTTTATGGAGCTTCAAGATCACTTTTGAAATTCTGCTGAGGCCAGATGCTGGAGCGACAGGCATCGGACTGGATGCCTTTTGAGTACCAGCTAAACGGGTATATGTTCTGTGTTGTTTCCCAGGGTCCTGGGATGGAAAACGTGACATGTATGGTGTGGAGTGAAGGAGAACAGGACAGAACAAGTACAGATGGGGAAGGAATGGATGAGCAACAAAAGCAATGAAACTGGACAAGTAACTGTGATCACAGCAGCAGCTGCAGTTGTCAGAGATACCCATTGTTTCTGCTACACAGAAGCAGCATCTGTGGTGGGCTTCTCAGGAACAAAAGCTGCTGGCTCTTTGGGTGGTCAGTTTGTGAAATCCATTGCTAGACAGCTGTGGAGGCCAAGTCATTGGGTATTTTTAAAACAGATTGATAGGTTCTTGATTAGTAAAGGATTCAACGGTTACAGTGAGAAGGCAAGAGAATGGGGTTGAGAGGGGAAAAGAGATCAGCCATGATTGAATGGTGGAGCAGACACGATGGGAAGAATGGCCTAATTCTGCAGTTGAGAGTTGGGGGTTGACGGTGGGGTGATTGGAGCCCAAGTGATGCTGAGAAGGGTGGGGAGGGGCAGGGCGGGAGGTTGAGGTGTCGGATGCACCTTGAGGAGTTGGTTATACCTTGGCTGTAGCTTCTGATGTATCCATGGCAGTCCCAGCATCCATGCTGGATAAATCTGCAGCACTCCCGAATTCTAAGGAAGAACAAAAGTTAAACATTTTCCTGATTTCCTTCAACAAAATGTTCCTGGTTGGAATTCAATAAGCCCAGCACACTAGCTGATCAAGGCACTGAGGAAGGGGCAGTGGCAGGAGCGTGTCGTGGTCAGGAAGAATGGTGGGGTTAGAAGTACACTCTCAGAGTGCAATGTCCTCTCTGAAGTGGAGAGCTCTAACTGGTATCTCTGGACAAAATTCATCCATGAGCCAGTATTCAAAGAAAATGACTGTATAAGCCATTTACTGACATCTTCAGAGGCGTTGGGAGTCTTTCTGCAGGCAAGCTGGATGCATCATCTACACTATGGACACATTCAGCGTGCTTCCTTGTCAGGGAAACACTTGGGGATGACCTGAGGCCGTGCAATGTGTTGGAGTAATGCAATTTTTATAACCACCAGGACAAGAGGAAAGGTGGCTGCTTGAAAGAGTGAGAACGTTCAGGGTCTGTTAGAGAGGAAGAGTTGGATCACACCATGCAGGGCACGCATGTTTACGGGTCACAATATAGACGCATTAGGAAAGACTGAGGGGTTGAGGCATTTGGATCAAAGGGACTCGGAAGACATTCTCCATGTGTGTACCGGCAGCCTGGAGGGACATCTGCATGGCGTAGGCAATCTGCTCCTCCTCTGTCATGCTGCTGATATCTGGCAGCCCAGTCTCCGGGGATTCCTGTTGGTTTATTGACATCTTCAGAAGGGCATCATCCGGTTCTGAAAGGAAATAAGAAGTTTATCACTATGTATCCAGACGAGCTGCTCGCACACATTCCCCAGCCTCCCTCATTCACCCAGACCCCCTACTGCTGCAATCACTTACCCACATCCCCCCTCCCCACTCCAGCTGCTCCCCCCCTCACCCCGTCGCCCACATTCCACTCCAGCTGCCCCCCCCCCCCACCCTCATCCAGACAGACTCCAGCTGGCCAGAGATAGGGACATGGAGCGTGTCACCGCATCAACAAACAACTGAGACCATAGAGCCCAGCACTAAGATTCCCGAACAGAAGTGCTGGAGACGACTTTCAGAATTATTCCAAGTGTGAATTGAACAGTTTTGATCACAAGAACGGACACAAAGCAGGGGGAGTGAATGAACTAATTGTTATTGCTCTTTCAAATGGTCAGCATGCCTCCACTGCACTGTAAAGTTCACCAATCTGATGATCTGGAGTAAGAGCATCCCTCCATGGCCTTAGAGGTCAAGGCTAGCTTTAATAGTTGATCTGCCTTAGGAGGAAGGAACCATGGACTCAGTCACCACAGTGTAGTCACGGCCAGCATGATCAAGAGATGGTTCCCTCCTACAGCTAGCCCACCACAACACTGCTGCTCCTCATGGGGTCTACTGCCCACTAGTTTCAGCAGCTGCACACAAGACACAGACCCCCTCCCCCTCTCAGCAAAGGCCCCACCGTCACCAGTTGGAGTCACAATTCCCGCCTCCACGGCCGACACAGCAGCCGCTCGCCTGGCCTCCTCTTCCTGTCGCTGCCGCTGTTCCTCCATCGACACACGCAAAGCCTGCGGGAAGTTCAACACAACATGGATGGAGACGACTTCATGTCTTCAACCGCCTACAAATAAACAGCATCACCCCTGCCACAGTGGAGAAATGCCCCAACAGACTCTCCCACACCAGTTTAAAGCCAATTAGAATTAATTTGAGGTCAGTCAGGTAATAAGGGTAAATACAGCGACCAAACTGAAGCAAGATAAAATAGTTTAACATCTGACATTGACACGAAAACCAAAACAAGGGAGAAATAGCCAGGGAGACTGTAGTTCAACTCTTCTATCACTGACTACATGTTATTTTATATACAACTGACAGGGCAGCAGTTTTGATCTGATGTCATGCAGCAAAAATGATTTCACTGCATGCACTGGAAGCAAGGCACTGAGTCACTGCATCTCTCTGTCAATGTTCACTGTGGTATTGCTGAAGACTGCTTGCAGCTTTCATTTTCTTATCAAGGGTATACTTGCCACTGAAATATGTGAGCTTCTGACAACTTGCTGGTCAGGCTCAGAAGATGAGGCAAGTAATTTAGTTCTGAGAGGAGAAGAAATCACTCTACTCTGCGGATGGTGAAGCTGTGGAATTCCCTCCAGAAGCAGTGGAGGGTGTCCTGAATATATCCAAGGAGATAGACAGCTTTCTAAGAGGTACCAAGGGGAATGGGGAGAAGACAAAAATACGGGCAGAGGGGCAAGATCAGCTGGGATTGTGTTGAATGGTGGAACAGGCTCGAAGGCCTTAATGCCTCAGCCCAGCTCCAACTTTTCCAGCTTTCATGAGAAGGAAAACAACATCTGCTTACCAGGGCCAGCTCCGGGTCGGCACTGGGGTCCACACCAAACTCAAAGTCACTGGCTCCAAGTCCCAGCATGGTGCCTCCTTCTCCAGCTAGAATGGGGGAGCTGATGAGAGCATCTGCAAGGCTTGGGCCTGGGGGCACTGTCACCAGATGGGAGCCCGTTCCATCCTTTCCATTCAGGGCGTTGATGAAAGCTGTTAACTTGTCCGTGTTCGCTTCCTGAAGGCGAGAGTGCTGTTATATTCAAGTTACAAAGAGAAGGGCAGATGGGACAAGAGGGTAAAGAAATGAGCAGCTCAAAGCTGTCTGCCCAAACAACCTCCAGTGCTGCCTTTTAGGCAAGTGGCAGTACAAGTAGAGAGGATGGTAAAGAAAGGTAGTAGACTTGCCGTTATCGGTCCATGTATTGGATATAAAGGTTAGGAAGTCATATTACAGTTGTATAAAACATTACAGAGACCACTTTTGGAGTATTGTGTGCAGTGTGGTGGAGACTTTGGAGAAGGTGCTGAAGAGATTCACAAGATGCTGCCTCCATTAGAGCTTTTAGCTATAAAGAGAGGCCAGACAAAGTTAAATTATTTTCTCTGGAGCATTGGCGATTGAGGGGAGACCTGATAGTTTATAAAATTATGAGATGCGTAGATAGGGTATATAGTTTATAGTTTAGAGTGTTTCGTCTGACTGTAAATGTCAAATACTAGAGGCATTGGTTTAACGTGAGAGGGGGAAAGTTTAAAGAAGGTGTGTGGGGCAAATATTTGATTGTCATAGAAAGTTGGCGGAATTTGCTGCTAGGGGAAGTGTGAAGCAGATATGATCCCACTGTCTGAGAAACATTTAAATAGGTAGGAATAGAGGAATACAGATCATGTATAGGGATATGGAATGTGTTCAGTTCCGGATTGTCGTTGGAGCAGATATGGTGAGCCAAAGGGCCTCTTTTAAGTTTTGTCATGCTCTTTTTTAAAAAAAAACATTTGCATCAACTGCTATTATCCTAGGTTTTGAGTTCCCATCAAGGGACCAGAATCACATCAAATGTGTGACGGGTTTTGTTACATTCCACCACCTCTAATGTACACTCTGCTTCCCTGGTTCACAAGACCACCATCCCACCCAATCCCTCTTCCGCACTCTGCCATGACTCACCTCCTCTCCAAAGTTCACAATATCCACATTCACCTTCTCCTTCTTCAGCCTCTTGGCCAGTTTGATCAACTGCAAGGAGCAGAGCACAGCAAACGATTGAATACACAGGCCTGGCGTGCTCGCCTCCCACCCCATCTCAGTCCAGTCCCATGCAGTGGCCAGACACTGGCACTACTGCCTTTTGATGTCCAATTCAAGTGTCCACTTGACCATGGTGCAATACAGAACACCTGGGTGGGCTCCTTACAAAGGAATAGAATCCATTCCCTTCCCAGATGCTGCCTGACCTGTTGAATTCTACCAGCACGTTGTGGCAGGCTGAGGAATCGCTATCTAGACGCGGAGATCTAGTCTAGTACAGTACAGTACAGGGGATTCCTGCCTCAATAACAGCCTCACACACAAGCTTGGCATCATTCTGCAGATTCACTGGCTGGCTGGTTAGGGCAACAGCGTCTGCATTATCCAGCATTAATCAGGTCAGAAGGGGAACACTCAGGGTGGCTGTTGTCACAGCCACAGTGAGATCTGCCACGGGAAACAAACCGGCATTGGTGTCATGGCACTCGACAATCTGTCATCGCCGACTGGAGTGAAGTTGGACACGGTCCCTTCAAACTCACAACCACCTGACTGAGACAAGAGTGCGCTAAGGATGGCCAGAGGTTTATTAATCAATTTATGAGTATTTACAGAGCATCAGAATCAGCAGGATTCAGGAACAATCACACAATCTAGCAGTACTGAACTAATGCCAAGAAAATGGACCATATTACACCTGTCCTTAAATCTTTGCACTGGCTCCCTGTGTGTAAGAGGATAGATTTTAAAATTCTGTTACTGACCTACAAGGCACTGAATGGTCTAGGTCCAAAATACATCTCTGACCTACTTGTTGTATATGAGGCGCCTAGACTCCTCAGGTCTTCAGGGACAGGTTTACTCTGTGTTCCCAGGGTCAGAACTAAAAAGGCTGAAGCAGCATTCTGTTTTTATGCTCCACACCTGTGGAACAAGCTCCCTGAACACCTGAGGTGTGCACAGACTGTAAGCGCATTTAAATCAGGCCTAAAAACACTGTTGTTTACTATAGCTTGTCCATAACCCGACATGCAGGTAATCTTAACCGTCTAATTTTAACCCCCTTTATGTGCTTCTTAAAATCGTTTTATTGTTTCATTGACGTTGTTTTATTATTCATACATTTGTCGTATTGCTTATTTTGCAATTTTTAATTATTGACTATTTTATTTTTTCTTTCCTGTAAAGCACCTTGAATTGCTGTTTGCACAAAGGTGCTATATAAATAAACTTGCCTTGCCTTGCCTAATGCGGGAGAAGTCAAACTCAAAGGAATGACCACCTGGGGAAATAACCATGCAGTTACTTACGTCCTTCTCATTGTCTTCCACAGGGCTTCCAACAAACACAATGATCCGTGTTTTGTGGTTCTTCCCCTGACGATGTTTAAGAGCCAACTGGAAGAGAGTTTAAGAATCAGAGTACAGATAGAGTTTGCTTGGCCCCTCATGCACCACGCACATCTCATCATGTAGTGCAGTGCTTCGACAGTGGAGTGGACCGCTGGAGGCCATGCAACATCCTGGCGCTACTCTAAGATGCCGAGCACTTGTGCAGTGTACAGCAGTGGAGCAGAAGCGAACATCACCACGGACGGTTACGTGTGGCTTGCAACGCCGCTAGGAAAACAGACCTTCATGATCAGATCAAGATCCCTGCACTTACAACAGGTAGGACTTGAAAATGGCAGCAAACTGGTGACTCTGTATACTGTCTCAGTGTACTACTGCAATTCACTTGTACTGTATGTGAGATGCTTATTTAATATGTATCTGTTCTTGAGTATAGTGATAATTTGGACAGAACTGTATACAAAAAAGAATTTCACTGTACCTCGGTACATGTGACAAATAAGGCACCATACCATGTACCATTGTCCCGTTCCTTACTCTTGCTAAAGAGATGATAATTATTGATAAATTAAGTCAGGAATTCGGGAGGACCTCCCGTTTGTGAGATAGTGCCAAGAAAATGGAACCATCCTATCAACAATTAGAAAGCAGTTCTGAGCTGCTCCCTACCTCAGTGGAGACACTCGGACTGGAAGAAGTGTATCAAATAGGATACACAGTCAGAACCCATTTTCTCCCAAGACTAGAGAGTATAGTCATAAGGTGAGAGGGGAAAATAAAATGGAGATGTGCACGACAGGTTTTGAATTAACATAGTGGGGGTCTGGAACACATTGCCAAGTGTGGTTGTGGAGGCAGATACAAAGGTGGCGTTTAATAGGCTCATGGATTAGCAGGGAATGGAGGAGATTAGATCAGTTCAGCACAATAGGGCAGATGAGATCAGCTCAGCACAAGCATTGTGGGCCAAAGGGCCTCTTCCTGCACTGTTCTATCTTCTACGTCTCAACCAATAAAGGTACACATACCATATGCGTTTACCACTCTATCTACCTGTGTTACCTCTCAGAGTTATGGACGGACCTCAAAGTGCAAATACTCACATTTATTTGGATTAACTCCACCTGCATTTCCACCCATTTCTGTAGATGATCTATATCTTCTACGTAGTAGGCGGCGCGACTCTGGTCAGCAGCGGCCTCTGCAGCCTGTCCGCGTTTTTATTATTTTTTGTCTGTGTTTTTATGTAGTTTTTGTTATTTTATGTTGGGGTGTGTGTGTGGGGGGGCGGGGGGGGGGGGAAACTTTTGAACCTCTCCCTGCACTGGAGACCCGACCTTTTCTCGTCGGGTCTCAGTTGTCGTTGGGGCCGCAACGAGGAGCGGCCTCCAACGGGAAGAAGCCGGGGACTCTGGTGCCGACTCACCGTCGCCATCGCGGAGCTGGCCGAGACCGGAGCGGTTGGAGCGGTGGAGGAGCGCTGCCGCTGCCGCTGCCGCTGCCGCTGCCGCTGCTGCCGATGCCGCTGCTGCTGCTGATGCGAAGGCAGGCTGCTACTGCGGGTCTGCGGACGGCGGCACCGGGAGCCCACGGATCCCTGGAGGGAGACCGCTTTTCGGGGCTCCTGCAACGGCGACTTCTCCCGCCCGAGTTGCGGGGTTGAAGAGCTCCTGGAGCGGGGCCTAACACCACTGCCCCGCGCGGCTGGAATGGCCGCGGGACTCTGCGAGCGCACACCGGGGGCTCCAACACCAAGACCCGGTGTGCGACCTCGCACCACCCGGCGTGGCTTTAATGGCCGCGGGACAATCGCCATCGCCAGCCGGGGGCTTTGACTTTGACTGTGACATCGGGGGGGGGGGGGGGGGGAGAGTGCAGTGGAGAGATAAGTTTTTTTTGGCCTTCCATCACAGCTATGTGATGGATGTTTATGTAAAATGTAATTATGTTGTGTCTGGGGTCTATTTGTGTGTAATGTATGGCTGCAGAAACGGCATTTCATTTGGACCTCCAGGGGTCCAAATGACAATTAAATAGACTATTGACTATTGATATCCTGCAGCATATTTTGACATCTACCTCACTGACGGAAACTCTATAATTTTGGTATTTGTCTGCAACCAACCCATCTACATCCAATTCGCAGATTGCACAAGTAGCAGACATCCCATCAACGATCCCTGTGCAATGTCACTGGTTAGCCTGCCAGCCAGAATAACATCCTTCAACCACAACTCTTCTACGAGCAAGCCTGTTCTGAATCCAAAAGTCCAAACCTCGCTGGATTCCATGCATCTCAATCTCTTGGATTAGTTCTCCATAGAACATAGAATAGCTCCATAGAGCACAGAAACGGGCCTTTTAGCCTACAATGCCCTTGCCGAGCATGATGCCATAAAACTAATCTCCTTTACCCTCCATGTGGTCCATATCCCTCCATTCCCCATACTGATGTGCCTACCATAAGGAACTTTATCGTGCCTTAATAAACCATCATTGCCCTACCCACTTCAATTAACTTTGGAACCTCAAAATACTCACAGGTTCGCAAGACATAACCTGCCACGGATGAAGCCATGCTGACTGTCCCTTTATGTCTATTCTCTCCCAAATGTCCCAAAGAATCTCTGCCACTAACACAACGTTTGCCAGCCTATGATTTCCAGGATTATTCCTACTTCCCATCTTGATCAAAAGCACAACAAAGGATACTATCCAGCCCTCTGGGATTTTGCCTGTGTCAAGAGAAGACACAAAGATTTTTCTGAAGGTCCCTACATTTTGCAAGGCCTCTGCAAAAAGCTGCTGACACCGAGTCAACTAAGGATATCAAACTGAGACAAAGTTGAGTCATTTGAGATAAGATGGATACGGAACACGGTGCTGGAGAAAAAAAACAGTAGCTATGATTGTTGAATGGTATAACAGGCTTAGTGTGTTGGGGGGAGGGGAAATAAATGAATTACGTTCTTGGCTTCTCCTCTCCTGAAATGACGTGGACACACCGTCTTGCTCATTGTGGGAGTTCCTAAAGTGAGAGTGAGCAGAGTTCGAATGGAACCTGTAGAGTGCTGAAGTTTGCTCAACAAAGGTCTCACTTACGTGGGCAACTCGGATACCAGTGCAGAAGCTGATTTTCCCAGTGGGCTGCACAGCATGAAGCTTGGAGAGAATCCGACCTGTGTCAGGCGTTAAGGTGGTGAGCACCTCACAGTTACTGCAAACAGACGAGAGAAATGAGAAATTAGATGATCACATTGTTGGGATGTGCCACAGGCTCCCAAATAGTCAACAGAAATTAGAAGAACAAATATACCAGGAGATTACACATAGCTACAAGACTAATAGGATTGTCACAGTAAGGGATTTTAACATTCCCAATATAGACTGGAATTGTCATAGTGCCAAGGGCTGAGACGGGGTGGAATTTGTCAAATGTGTTCAGGAAAGGTTCCTCAGGCAATATGTAGAGGGCTCGACAAGGGAGAGGGCAAGAGACCTTTAGTGTTTCCAGCTAAACGATATCCTTCCAAGAACTGGGATATCACGCTGTATACATTGACAGCCTTACAGCCCAAAACCCAGCAATCGTGGGGTTATCTGCAAACTTACCAACCAACCCATCTGCATGTATGTCCAAGTTGCTGGATATAATGATTTTCACAACAGTGGAAGTGGTGGCTGCTTATTACATGGAGCTGGGCTGTCACATTCTTCACAGCAAGTCCGACACGGGCAACAGGTCCTACACGGGTATCACCCCTCCACCCGCAGCAGGTCCTACACGGGTATCACCCCTCCACCCACAGCGGGTACTACACGGGTAGCACCCCTCCACCCGCAGCAGGTTCTACACGGGTAGCACCCCTCCACCCACAGCGGGTACTACACGGGTAGCACCCCTCCACCCGCAGCAGGTTCTACACGGGTAGCACCCCTCCACCCGCAGCAGGTTCTACACGGGTAGCACCCCTCCACCCACCCACACACGGGTAGCACCCCTACACGGGTACTACACGGGTAGCACCCCTCCACCCACAGCAGGTCCTACACGGGTAGCACCCCTCGACCCACAGCAGGTTCTACACGGGTAGCACCCTTCCACCCACAGCAGGTTCTACACGGGTAGCACCCCTCCACCCACAGCAGGTTCTACACGGGTAGCACCCCTCCACCCGCAGCAGGTCCTACACCCGCAATCTTTGCAGAGGTTTGTTACAGCTATACTTCTTTCAACAGGCCCCATTCCACTGATGGCTTCATCAGTTCCACAATGGTTTCCTCAATTTGGGAACACCAAGGAACATAAAGCAGTGAGAAACCCCAAGGCCAAGTGAAATGGCATAGCAGAAGATGTAAGGTCATGTGACTAAATCATCCACCCAAGAGATACATTAAAGATTGGTGACTTACTTGGCGAGTGTAATGAGCCCAACGTTGTTCTCAGGATTGCTCCGTGTTTTGGAATGGCAAACGATGTTGACAGCATCCTGCTGTGCCTGCAGTCTGGTTGGCAGGAAGTCTCCATTCCTCATATATTCACTG
The DNA here is from genome assembly GCF_028641065.1 of Leucoraja erinaceus. NCBI lineage: Eukaryota > Metazoa > Chordata > Chondrichthyes > Rajiformes > Rajidae > Leucoraja > Leucoraja erinaceus. Next base: position 470,392 of record NW_026576619.1, read on the forward strand.
TTGTCAACACTGTAACAAACCAGCAGAGGTGGCTGTTAGAAAGGAGCAGAGACTAGTATGGCATCAAGCTCAGAGGGAAGGTCGTCCACCAACCCAAAATATTCAGTGTACCTCTCTGACCCATCTATATCCAAGCAATCAGCCAAACAATTTTGTGTTATAGATGTATTGAGATACAGTGGCATAGTGCTGGAGCTGCTGCCTCACAGCACCAGAGACCCGGTTTGATCCTAACTACAGTTGCTGTCTGTACAGAATTTGCACGTTTTCCCTGTGACCGCTGGTTTTCTCTGGGATCTCCGTTTTCCTCCCACATTCATGGTGGTGCAATGGTAGAGTTGCTGCCTTACAGCAAATACAGTGCCGGAGACCCGGGTTCGATCCTGATAAGGGGGGGCTGTCTGTATGGAGTTTGTACGTTCTCCCCATGACCTGCGAGTTTCCTCCAAGATCTCTGGTTTCCTCCCACACACCAAAGACGAACAGATTTGTAGGTTAATTGGCTTGGTAAATGTAAAAATTGTCCCTAGTGAGTGTAGGATAGCGTTAATGTGCGGGGATCGCTGGTCGACGTGGACAGGTGGGCCGAAGGGCCAGTTCCCACGCTGTATCTCTAAACTCCAAATTGCAGATTTCTAGGTATATATAAAATTGCCCCAGTGTCTAGTGAACAGATGCTAATTGGTCAGCGTGGTCTCAGTGGGCCTGCTTCCATGCTGTATCTCCAAAACTAAAAGAAAAATCAAAGAGGAACATAGATATAGTCTCCCCTGCTGCTGCCCCCCCCCCCCCCCCCCCCATGTTTAACCACATGTGATTTTTTCTATTACAAATCTCAAATTGTGGAGTAGAGGCAAATAAATAAATGATGGGTCTTTGTCCCAAACATTGTGGAGGGCACTGTACAACTGCAACATGACCTCCCAGCTTGTATACTCAATACTCCCGATCTACAATGAACCTGCGCTCCTACATCCCTCTGCTCCACTCCACTAGCCAGAGGCCGACCGTCCTGTCCTGCCCTGCCCTGCCCTTGTTAGACGTCCCCATATGTAACACCTCACGCTTCTTTCTCTGTATTAAATTCCACTTGGACGGGACAGGGTTAGAGGGACGAGGTCGGGGTGGGGGAGCCGGGCCGGGGGTGGGGGAGCCGGGCCGGGGGTGGGGGAGCTGGGCCATGGGCCGGGGGTGAGGGCGAGGGAGCGGGCAGGGGGGGTTGGGGGAGCCGGGGCCGGGGGTGGGGGTGGGGGCAGGGGGGCGAGCCGGGGTGTGGGGGTGGGGTGAGGGAGCCGGGGGTGGGGTGGGGGTGGGGGGGCCGGGGGGTGGGGTGGGGGTGAGGGAGCCGGGGGTAAAGGGGGGGGGGGGGGGGCGGGGGGCAGGGGGTGGGGGAGCCGGGCCGAGCAGCTGATGCCGTGGCCCAGTCACAGGCCTCATCCTGGGCGCTGAGTCACGGAGCGGCCGGAGCGCAGGGTCGGGTGCCCGGGGGACCGGGTACTGAGGGGGGGGGGGGGGGGCGGGGGGGACCGGGTACTGACTGAGGGGGGGGACCGGGTACCGGGCCTCACCAGACCATCGTACTCTCCAGAACCATCTCGAAGCTTCTCCACCGATCCTCTGCCCAAAGATCTTTGCCTTTGCCCGCCGTGAGCGCGCCGCCCATTGGTCGGAGTTGTCACCAATCAGCGGCTGTTTTACTGCGTGGCCGCGAGGCCCCTCCCACAGCGCGAGACGATGTTGCCAACAGCGGTGAGAGTCAAGGGGGTGACGCTGCTCCCATTGAGGAGCATGGCTGGCTGGCTGGCTGGCTGGCTGGCAGGGAGGGAGACAGGCTGGCAGGCTGGCTGGCTGGCTGGCAGGGAGGGAGGTTTGTGGACGAGTTTCAGGGAGATGGCCACAACAAGGGTTCTTTCAGGTCGGCTAGTCACAGGGAGACGCAGACAAGTAGTAGCGGGTAAAATCAAAGGGAAACACAAAATGCTGGAGGCAGCATCCGCGGAGTTACTCCAGCATTTTGTGTCTACCTTCGATTTAATTTATTATTGTCTTTTACCGACCAATGTCACTTTTATCTTTTTTTAACCTTAATTTTATCCTTGTAATATCATTGCTGAGGTGACCCGTTGTCTTGTCAAAAACATTTCATTTTACGGTTGACCCTGTGTTAACTGAACTAAACCAACATCTGCAGTTCTTTCCTATACATTGGGTGGCAGTGTGAGCTGCGAGGAGGATGCTATGAGGCTGCATGGTTGACTTCAATTCAACTTTAATGTCATTGCACAAATACGAGTATGGGTACAACGAAATGCAGTTTAGCGTCAGTCCATAGTATAGTGCAATATAGAAATAAAAATACAGAATAATCAAACAATGTGGACGGAGAGACTGGAAAAGTCTATCGGCGGGACTCCGAGTTCAGCAATGTGATGGTATTATTGTAGAAGCTGTTCCTCATCCTACTGGTACGAGACCTGAGGCTCCTGTACTGCCTCCCTGATGGGAGGAGGGCAAACAGTCCATGGTTAGGGTGGGAGGGGTCTTTAATGATCTTCCCGGCCCGTCGCAGACACCGTTTTCGGTGGACTTGGTGGCATGTTCCCGATGTTGTGGGTGTCCAAAAACAGTGGCCATAGTTTAAGAATAAGGGGTAAATCATTTAGAGATAGATAGATATGCCATTTATTGTCACTATACATGTACAGTGAAACTGAAAGCTGCTCGTACTCAGTGCATACATACAATTTAGCACAAAAAACAAGAAACAGAAAAAACAAAAAACGTGGGGGGGGGGGGAAATAGGTGCACAAATTCTGCGGCGCTACATACATATATACAGATGGAAGTCCTTGTTGGGCGGTGTAGAATGGAGCTGAGGAAACACTTTTTCAGAGTTGTGAGTCTGTGGAATTCTGTCTGAGGGCACTGGAGCCTTGTTCTCTGGATATTTTCAAGATAGCTAGATAGGGCTCTTAAATGATTGATAGAATTTATTGCCACACAACCAGGGTCGGTGGAATTTTGGGTTGTCAACAGCGGTACAATAATAAAGAACACACAACCACAATAAAAAATATAACACAAACATCTACCACAGCATTCATCACTGTGGTGGAATGCACAGAACTTGGCCAGACCTCCTCCATTTTCCCCCGTGGTCGGGACCTCCACCCTCCGCAGCCGTTGCTGCGGGCGTCCAGATGGTAAGGGGCAAAGTCAAATGCAAGGTAAGTCCAGGATCGGTAGTAGTTGGCCGCGGGCCGGCAGTGATTGCTTCTTCTTCCTCCGGGTCCCCCACGAGGGATCCCGGGCTGTAGACGCCGCGCCAGCTGGAGCTGTGCAGACCTCGGCTTCAGGCTGCCGGCTGCCCCGGGCCAGCGAAACGGAGCGCTCCCCTCCAGCGGGGGCTCACCCGCTCCACGCTGCGCCCGCCGCTGAAGCCCCGGGCGCGTCTCTGGGAAAGGCCGCGCCGATACTTGCTGTTAGGCTACGGGGGAGGCGACCTGGAAAAAGTCGGCTCTCCATGGAAGAGGCGGCCAAAACGGTTTCCCCTTACCCCCCCACACAAAACACACCGAGAAACATCAAAAACATACTTTAAAACATACTATTTTTTTTTAAGTTGAAGAATCGCTTCTCATCGGAATGCCCTCTCCATCGACTCCTTTAAGTCTAGACTTAAAACCTATTTCTACTCACAAGCGTTTCTTGAGGTCCTCTGAGGGAGCGCTGTATGTATGCATTGTTAGATCTACGTACCATTGTATGTAGCACATTAGTACCTGCACTGATGTTGGTCAATGAGAGTTGTTTTTAAATGTGCTATAGAAATAAAATTGACTTGACAAAGATAGCGGAGTCAGGGGATATGGGGAGAAGGCAGGAACGAGGTACTGATTGGGGATGATCAGCCATGGTCACACTGAATGCCGGTGCTGGTTCCAAGAGCCAAATGGCCTACTCCTGCACCTATTGTCTATTAGGTTGAGTGAGTGGGCAGAAGCATGACAGATACAGTATAATGTGGATAAATGTGAGGTAATCCACTTTGGTGGCAAGACCAAGAAGGCAGATTATTATCTGGTGTCAGATTAGGAGAAATGGAGGTGCAACGAGACCTGGGTGTGCTTGTACATCAGTCACTGAAAGTAAGCATCAGGTACAGCAGGAGGTGAAGAAAGCCAGTGGCATGCTGGCATTCATTGTGAAGAGGATTTGAGTTTTGGAGCAAAGGAGTTGGACAGGGCCCTGGTGAGATCGCACCTAGATTATTGTGTGCAATAATGGTCTCTTAATTTGATAAGAACATTATTGCTATTGAGGGAGTGCAGCATTGGATCACCAGATTAATTCCTAGGATGGCAGGACTGATGCATGATGAAAGAATGGAGCAGCTGGGATACTATACTCTGGAGTTTAGAAAGATGAGAAGGGATCTTATTGAAGCATTAAGATTATTAAGGGTTTGGCCACGCTAGAGGCAGGAAACATGTTCCCAATTTTGGTAGAGTCCAGAACCAGAGGCCGAAGTTTAAGAATAAGGGGACGGCCATTTAGAAAGGAGACGAGGAACCACTTTCACACAGTTGCTACTTTCAAGAGAGAGCAAAGGGCTCTTAAAGATAGCGGAGTCTGGGGATATGGGGAGAAGGCAGGAACGGGTTACTGCTTTTGGATGATCAGCCATGATCACATTGAATGGTGGTGCTGACTCGAAGGGCCCAGTGGCCTACTCCTGCACCTATTTTATATGTTTCTATGGATACATTGGGGTGGGTCAACCTATTTTGAAACTCTAATCATGAATCGGTGCACTGGAGGGGGAGGGGTGTGGGAGATGGGAGTCGGGTGTAAAGGATGGAGGGGGTTGGGGTGGAGTGTCCCTCCCTCCTGGAGTGGCCCATCCTGCCTTGCGAGTGCATTGTGACGTCATCAGGACTTTTTCCTCACAAAATAGGCGAGTTTGAAGAAATTGGGGCGATTTTTAAAAATTTCAATGATTAATAACTGCGGAAATGCGACGGGAAGATGTTTATCGGCACCACGGGAAAAATGTGAGTAGGGTGTGTGAAAATAAGAAGGCTGTGGCCTAGCGTTTGGAAGATAATAGGAATTAACCAGATTGACAGACACAGAGACACACCGTGGGCACAAGCAAGACAAAGACTTTAGGTTAGTTATATAGAGATAGGGAACTGTTTGGTTCAGAGCAGACAGACATTTTAGTGACCATAAAATAGCTTTTTTTGCCTCCCTGGTACTTGGGTCATGGAAGTCACTGAGCAAACGACCTCAAGACATTCTGAGAAAGGAGAGCAGCGAGAGGCTGTGGTGCACACTGATGACATAATCAAGACGACAGAGGTATAATAAAGGAACTGGCTCAAATTAAAACACTAAATTAGAGTAAGACAAATATTGATGGAACTAGACCAGAACTTCCATGAGTTTAAAGATGAGCCTATTCAGTATTGTGATGCTGAAAGCTGAGCTGTCGTCAAGGAATGGCATCCTGGCATAAGTGCTCGTATTGTCAGGTAATCCAAAGCCGATGGCAGCCTCCGTGTATCTATTTTTTCCTTTATGCAGATTTCACAGGGTCGAGATTGCCCAGGGTTGGTGTGATATGGGCCCCATATCAATCTTTCAAAACACTTCATTATGGTCCGTGATAGAGCTACTGGGCAGTAGTCATTAAGACCGATAACTTTACTTTACTTGGGGGCTGGAATGATGGAAATTTCCGTGAAGCAGGTAGGGACAGTAATCAGTTGAAGTTAGAGGATGATGATGACAACCAATAGTTGCCAGTTGATTGGTGATGGAATTAAAGAAATGGAATTAAGCAACAGGCATGGAGGTGACGACATGGAACAGCAACGCCAGTCCAGAGCAAAGATGCGTAGAATCCAGCACCTGCACTTCCTTATGTCCACAGACCAAAAATGTTGGCCAGTTTCTAACCTGAACACCAACTGCAAAATAATTAACATTTACTGAAGTCAAATGCCTGCTTTGGAAACTTCACCCCTGGATCAGCTGGCACTTTCCCAACATTGATATATCCCAATTAAAACCATGCAGACAAACATTTGGTAAACTTTCCATTTATATACAGATACAAAGTTGATGAAAAGTTAAATATTTCAATGTTCACAAAAATCTAGACAGTACAAATTAAATATGCGTTACTGTTACCTCAGTGTTGAGCAATTGGCAATGAGCATAATGAAAGCAGCCACACAGGCCCAAGACAGAAGACACGTTTCATTCAGAGGCACTGCTCCTTGAGCCACAGTGGCACCACCCTAACCATCCACATCCCCAGCTGCCCCAGATAGGTTAGACATTGGACACCGTACAGAGCCCTTCTAATAGACATCCTGATTATTTCCTCTCACAAGGGCAGCACCAACAAAAGCCATGGCTGGCAATGACAATAAGGGGAAAGGAAGAATCAATCCTCCAGAGCTTATTCCAGGGTTCCACCCACCCCTCCACCCCATCCAGCAGGGTTGTTCATTTCGGACTCTTGCTCTGAAGAATAATCCAAAATCTCCCACTGACTTTTACATTATTTAAATTTTACAACCAAAGCTACAAAAGGGATATTTCCCTTCAGGGTGGTGAGAGGGAAAGCGAATCACTGTACCCAACGTGGCAGTACATCCTTCCCACCCCTACATTAGTAACAGTATCAAACCCTTTACCCACAACGTCCTATGTAGAATTTCAAAACCAAGGGTGTAGAATTTGTACAGCTGCAATAAAATATGGTGTTATTCCCCAAAAGACGAGTGCCCAAGTTAATATGAACTGGAGACACAACCCTCCCCTTCCTTTACTCAAATGTCACACCAGCTGTAAAATGTCCCACACTTCTGTCAGAAGCAGACAAATGTTTCATCATTAATACCAAGACCAACATTAGAGCTTGTTGCATTCACACAGTAACTGGATACAGTATTTTGTATTAAAGTTGCTTTAATGCATAACCATACCTCCATTCCAGAGCCAGGGAGGCAACATGACTTTATCTGCAATTAAATCTGAATGGCACTGCACCATTGGTATATTAGTGGTTAATTGAACCAGTTCAGAGGTGGAAATTGAGTGCTGCATGTCCAGACCAGGCAGAGATCAGAGTTTATACACTGCTGCATCACAGTGAGCCATTTGGCCCATCGTGCCCGCACCAGCACTACAATAAATACTGACAGAGCATCTGGACAATGCAACACTGGCAAACAGGCCAGTCACCCAAGGCACTGGGCAGTGAAATGCTGTCTCAACTTCTTGCCCCCTCAGGATTTCACAAAGCACTTCACAGGCAGGGCAGTGAATCACTGATATTACATAGAATTGTGATAGGCTATTTTTACATGGCAAGATCCCAAAAATCAGCAACGTGATTGAATATAAATAACCCCAAACCAACATTCCCTCGAGTCAACATTTGTGCTCAAGATATTTGATTGAGAGAGAAATGTCAGGCCTGGAGCTGCCTGCTTCTTATATGCCTACTGACCCAGAATATCAACATTGTGCCACTACAAAGTGCTTGCGCGAGGAGATGCAAACATGGGGAGATACAGGAAAACCCCGGCATGTGTGCTCTGCAAATGTGCCAAATGTGCAGTGGTCTTTCATAAAATAACAGACAGCAGTTCCTGGGATCTCCCTTCTCTTGCTCAGATTACAGAATAGAGGCCGCTGCTAATCAGTGCTGTGGTGGTGGTAGGGGGCTGAAGTGTGACGAGGGTAAATGGTGCCAGCCACTTTGCAGTCTACAGCATTGGCTGGAACAGGGTACAGATTTTGACAGGGATGATCAGCCATGATCATATTGAATGGCGGTGCTGGTTCTACTCCTGCACCTAATTTCTATGTTTTTAAAACTGCAGACTTCTCTAGACACAGGGGTCTGGGTTGGGTTTCTCACTCCAGCCCAGATCCCAGTGGGAGTGAAGAGAACTAGAATGTGTGCCGAAGCACCACCACACTTAAGATTCTCGTAACAGCAACTACTGCTGACCTGACTAACCATGGCTGAAACCCCCACTTTGACTTAAAACACTTTGCAAAACACACAACTGACATGGTTGTGTTCAAGAAGGAACTGCAGATGCTGGAAGATCAAAGGTACACAAAATTGCTGGAGAAACTCAGCGGGTGCAGCAGCATCTATGGAGCGAAGGAAATAGGCGACGTTTCAGGCCGAAACCCTTCTTCAGACTGATGGGGGGGGGGGGGGGAGAAGGAAGGAAAAAGGGAGGGGGAGGAATTAGGAATCCCCCCGCCCTCGGGCTCCTCCTCCTCCCCCCCACCCCAGATCAGTCTGAAGAAGGGTTTTCGGCCCGAAACGTCGCCTATTTCCTTTGCTCCATAGATGCTGCTGCACCCGCTGAGTTTCTCCAGCAATTTTGTGTACCAGCTGACATGGTTACTGTTTTCAAAGGTGGCATTATCACTGAGTAGGTGTGAAGGGCACTGACAAACTCAAGTGGCAAAAAAAAAATGCGGGATTCACTGTGCATAAAGTCAGATTAACGCCATGAAGAATGTTACATTACACAACTTGTTTGAGTCCTGGCTCCGACCTTGTGTACTGAACCCCCTTATGTTAAATATAAACATTTGAAAACTTAAAATACATTAATATGTAATAATCAGTGGGGTTACAATAGTCCATGATTAAAACAAGAGCAGCTTTATAGGAACACTACCACAGTATGGCAATGAAGCATTGTCTCTCTAGGCAGGGCTGGAGAGGATTAGGGTTGGCGTTAGGGTTGCTCGAGAGGCTCTGCATTGGGCACCATGCACGGCATCAAAGCCGAGTCTACCCCTGAATCTTGTTAACTGCCAGGTGCAACAATGCACATATTTCCTTCAAATGTTAGAGGGGAGGCGAAGGACAAACGGTTCATTCCCACAAAGTGGTTCTCTCTGCCACCATCAGAATCTCTCCTGTAGATACAGCATGGTTGTGGAAAAAACAGAGTCTCCCAGCAACTCTATATGCACAGTCATCATCACTGGACAGGCATTCAATGTGGCAGACAAGTAGAACTCAAAGTTGTTTGAAAACGCAAGTTCCCCAAGACTAAAACCAAAATTCAAAGCTTTCAGGTCAAGGGCAAATCACCACCTTGAGGACACATATCAGTTGGTGGAGACCCTACAGCCAGTGAACAGGCCTGGCCTGAACTCCAGCAACTCTCGGGGAAATGTCAGCCAATAAATCCAGGCGTTCCAGATGTGCCGCCCGACCCCACTGGACTGGTGCATGGCAAAAGGACTTTTTTGCTAAATCAGTTCAGACATGAAAACCCCACACCCAAACTTCAACAATCCTGAGATTAAACTGGGATTATGTAGACAAAAGTCACACAGCAGCAACAGGCAGTCAGGCTAAAAATATGGACCAAGTGTACAGTAAAGGAGAGGGTTTCAGGTGTTTGAGTGGGGAATAGTTTGTACATGTTCTCTTTACCAACATCCACCCAATGCAATGATGATCAACCGTGTTGAAACACAGGTGTGACAGCTTAGACAGAGTTTACTGCATCCACGGAATAGGAAGGCCTTGACTTTGGTCGATTCACCAGCCCCCCCACTCTGCCCTTATCAGATGCAACAAGGCTTTGGTTTAAAACCTCATGCCCAGTAACAGCACCTCCAGTAGCTCTGTGTTTCTTCAGAGAAGATCACGATGCTAATCCATGAACAACCAGTTCTGTATGTAACAGATATTAAGCACGCTCGAGAGATCGTCTACTTAATGCCCGATTCATTTGTGGCAAATAGCTGGCAGGCATGAAACTAACTTGATAGAGGCAATAGGATAATTCCTTCACAAGACAAATTGGCACCAACACAAACCAGGTTACAGCTTTTGCATATATAATGGAGAATACTGCAGCATGTCAATGTACACTGCAGTGGAGAAATACATTGGATTCCACAATGTCCATTCTCTGCTTTTCAAACACCCACTTTCCCTTCTCCATTTAAAAAAGTCTGCTAAAGGCAAAAATCTTCCCGGCTTAACAACTGAAAAACACCTTTTGTTTAAATATGTCCATAAATATTATTTCAGGAAAATGCACGAATATACAGGTAACAGTCTGTAAAGTAAGGCCTTGGGGATTGCGGGGTTAAAAAGTGTCTAATATAGACATTTCAACAGGAAGAGGGTTTTGGCAGGGGTACCCAGAAGAGTAATAAAACCTGGCACCTTTCTTTGTTCAATTTCTGAGGAGCAAAAGGTCCTTCACCAGGCTCTGGAAAAAGGAATTACACTGCTTATCAAATAATTCTGACACACTACTGTCCCCATCCCTAATGCTGAGCCGCCTGGTTCAGCAACAACAGTGGATAGTACCAAGGCCGCTTGATTGGTGTCAAGGTCAGCAAGGCAAGGGGTGCTGCGTCCAATCTCACCTCCCCCGTTATGCATCCTTTAAAATAAGCTGCTCATCAAAGCCTTGCTTATTTCTGTAGTTCCTGGGCAGTTGCAGGGATAGACAAGAACTGACCCATGCAGAACATGTAGGCAGATGCGAATGAGTGGATGCAGGTCACATCCCATCCAGGTCACTGAAAAAGAACAGACACAATTAGTATCTCAGATAGGGACCAAAATAAATACAAACCCCAGATGAAGATGGCTTCCCTGCAAATCTACGACACTGGGGCTAGCAACACAATCCATGTTTGTCTGGTACCAGCCTGTCAACACCAGCAATAGGTAGGCTGGAAGCACAGGTCAGGAACTGTTGACCCATCCCTGAATTACATGTCTCCACACTTCACTAATTCCTAGTACCAAGGCTGGTGAATGGAACAAAACTCCAAGCACTCTGCCCTTCACCACCTGCCTTCCACCAGTCCCCACACATCTACTGATCTCCAGCCTCCTTCACAACTGATTATTGAGGAATAGTTGGAGCTCTGGCCCCCGGATCACCCCGAAAACCCCTTTGATCTCCACTGCCAGCTTTGCTAACAGCTCTGGGATTTCTCTCTTGAATCTCTCTCTGCTTTCACAATGCTCTGCAAAGCTCCTTCCCTGTACAAGCTTTTGGTCACCTGTCCTATCTCCATGCATGGCTCTGCAAATCTGCAAGAAATACCTTGGAACTTATAAAAGGATACAATTGGAAGCTGCAGGTGCTATGGAATCATGCCATGTAGAAATGCAGTTTGAATGAAGATGAGTAAACAGTGTATTCGACTTTGCTTTAATGCTTTTCACCAATGATGGTTAGGACATTGGAGAACTCCCTGCAAAACTGCAAAATGATGGCCATGGGATTTTTAATGTCTAGTTTAAAAGGGCAGATTGGGGCTGTGTAATGTCTGCTCAAGGAGGTGGCATCTCCTCAGCGTGCAGAAGCCTTGCTCAAAGTCTTCAGTATAGCACGTCGCCAGCAATCAAGCAATTCTCTAATAATGGATGTTGGGAGAAGTAGGATGGGAAATGGAAGGGGCAAGTCCAAATGGTGCCGACTCTACATCAGGATGCAATTTTGCAGGAGATAACTTACTTTGACATCCTTGCTATTAGCCTCTGGGGGCTTTGGAAGACATGGGGGCCTGGGAAGTACAGGCGATGAGCAAATCCAATACCTTCCCTCCAAGAACTGTTGAAGATTTAGCACAGCGAGGCAAACCACCAAAAAGAAAGTGCAACATGGAAAGCAGCAGAGAGGAGGAGAGGTAAATGTTAAGGCAATTTATACGCATCAGAAAGGTTACAATTAGGAAGTTATCTTTTAATTCAATGTTGAGGAAGTCAGTTTCTGTAGATGATACCACACACAGCATGCATGCAACAGCAGAATCAAAGGGTTATCATTTCATCATTATTTGTTTTATTAGAGAAGTAAGACTTTTGTTACATGCCTGCACAATCATCAGTCAAAATGCATTGTGTAATGACAGGGATGCAATCAGATTGGATGGTAAGAGGGAGATAGGCTAATGTCAGGTTAGGGACAAAACAGAGGAGAGAAGGTTGACAAGGAACAATAAACACAAGAGCAGTGGTTAGGGACTGTTCTCACCTAATGATCTAACATTTTTATCTGTCAATCAAAAGGCACTGAGAGCAGAGCTGTAAATGGATGACCCTAGGCTGGCAAACTATTCCGATATCTAGTCTGACAGGAAGGTGGGCTTAAAGAAAGAACATGGTAGATGGGCAAATATAAATATTAAAGCAAGTCGAGTAGACAGGACAGGCAGGACCAGGAAGCGAGCATGACAGGAGTGGTAGATGGAACTAGAATATTATACCTATGGTTGTTGGAGGAGCAGGACTAGCAGTTCAATGTTCCAGGATACATATACAATAAGCATGATGATAATGGAAGGAGGAATAACAAGGGACTATAGATGCTGGAAACCTGGAAAAGAGGACAGGCAGGATAGACCGGCAATGGGTGAACACAGGCAAAGGCTTTTTGTTGATAAGCAGATTACTGGACAAAGGCTAGAGATGAAAAGACAGCTAACAAATTACGAATTGTTAAACTTGGGGATAGAAAAATTGTGAATTGTGTACCCATTGGAAGTGATACAGGGGGAGGGGGAGAAGAGTGAGTCAGGTCAGCCATGGTGCAAGGGAGGGGAAAGGGGAGGGGAATGGGGGCTGTTGTGGGTTTGTCGCCTAAAATTGGATAATTCAATGTTCATACCATTGGGCTATAAACTACCCAAGCAGAAGAGAAGTGTTGTGTCTTTAATTAGGAAGAACATCATACTAAAAATCCGCAGGAATTAGAGGAACAAATATGTCGGAAGAAGATTATATATAGCTGTCCCAATCAGCATTGGAAAATGTTAGTCACCCAGTATGATAACCCTGTTATTTTTACACCTTTCCATTATCTGCCTGCATATTTGTACCACAATTTAACGAAGGAAGTTTCATTAAAAAACAAATAATTTTTGAAGATTACTGTATGAATATCTGGAAGTGCGGCTTGTCTGATAAGGAAAGATTGGAAACACTAGGTTTCTATCGTCTGTAATTTGGAAGAATGAGGAGGGACGACTGAAACACAATATTCTCCGGGATCTTGACTGAGTGGATACAGAGAGAATATTTCTCTGTGGGAGAACCTAGAACTGGAGGGGTGGCGAGGTGGGAGAGTGATTTTTTTAAAGCTAAGACAGAAGAAATGTTTCTTTATTTCAGAAGATTGAGTGTCTTTGGAACTCTCTTCCACAAAGGAGGAACTGGAGAAAGAAGTGGCTTTGTATATTTTAAAGTAGAGAAATTATTGCGGTGGAGGACAGGAAGCAAGACGGAGCTTACAGTTGGATCAGCAGTGAACACAGACTGGCGAAGCAGGTTCACGGGACTGAGTGGATGATACCTGCTGCTGCTGTGCATGTAGCTGTCAGCAAAAATGGCACATTTTGAAAACAGATTTTGACGAACAGAACATAACTACAGCACAACCTCCGAGGTGAACGGCAGGCAGCAAGATCACCTGTGAGGATATCAGTAGGACAGGGCCTTGGTGGAGGTAAAGAATGGGAAGCTATGCCCAACTTTGAGACCACCTGATGAAAAACTTTACATACATTTAACTAGAAGTGAAAATGCATTGCAGGAATGAACCATCTTTTGATGAGGGATACCACCAAGGATAATTATTGGATCCTTGCCCAAAGTGATCTGTCATTTGCAGTGCACAACCACTTAAGTGCAAACAATTATTTTATCTGCCAATAAATTTGCTTAGCTACATGAAAGAACGGAAAGCAGCTCCTCCATTGCCACAGCCTGTCATCACCCATACCCAGACACAAACATGGTACTTACAAAGCAGATTTCAGTTTCTAACAGCGTGTCATGGCACCGTATGCCTTCCACTGACTTTGACGCAACAGACAGCTCTGAAAGAGGGGTTCCCGAGGCAGGCTCTGATATAATTGGAGGCATACTGCAGAAGAGCGGGGAAAGGTGAAGAAAGGTGGGAAGTTGAAGAAAGTACAGGCATTAAATTCCTTCAAGAATCAGGTGCTTCTGCATGAAGGTTGGAATAACATGGCTTTTTTAAGGGCTGAGATTAGCAACTGCTGAAGGCTGTGAAATAGAACCTGGATCATCAATTTCTGGCTGGTGGGCGTTGAGGAACTGTATGAATCTGCGGAAAGGGTTACTGGCAAGGCCATTGCTTGGTCTTTACCTTCAGAGCCCTTTGCAGAGTGGATTTGAAGTCACTCTGGAGATTCAAGAGCCAGACTCTCACCAATCCAGAGTTTGGCCACAAGAACTCAACATGACATTTACTCCAATCCTGTAACTCAATTCCACTTCCCTTTCTGACTATATCACCTCTTCCTTTTTCAAGAATCTCCCAGATTCAAATATACTACGTGAGCAACACCACTCCTGAGGGAGAGAAATATTTACTGTACTTGGAAGAAATTTCTCATCTCTGGCCTCTGGCTCACTCCTTATCCTGAGACTGCCCAGTGTTTAAACTTGACTGGTCAGGGGAAATCTTCAGAGCATCTTCTGTGTCAAGCCCTCTACATGTTTTACCCGATAGTCTCCTAATAATCTCCTAATCTTTTACAGGTCAGTTTTTAACCACACTCAAATCCAGATGTCTCCCACTTCAGTTATAATCTTGAACAAGACAGAGCTAACCAGCAACAACTGCCATTTTATAGCAACTAAACCTGGCAACAAATAATGATATGAAAGGGAAGGATTTTCAGGCAAATGAAGACATCAATAGTGGAGATTGGGCAGCATCTCAGTATTGAGAGAGCAATTCTAAAAGATCTAAAAACAGCCAAACCCTCAAAATCCAGACAAAGATGGAGTCAGGACACTGCTACCTCACCAAGATCCAGCAGTAAATAGTTAATTAATAGGCAGACACCACCACAAGACAGGTGCCATGGCCCCAGCAACAGTTGCTGAATATCACCTCTCCAATCCTACACAACTTGCCACATGCGAGACTGAGTTTGAGACACAGCCTGCCCTACAGACCAACATGGCACCAAATTGATTGTAGCCTTGTTCTCACCTCTCTACACTGCTGATAGCTAGTGCATTTGGATACTGTTCAGTCTCATCAGTGGCGTGAGTGTCCAGTCCTGGAGGCCTGCAAACAAGATCATGTCCAAACATGAAATTCAAATATGTAAACATTTGTATTTATATCAATTGTTAACATGGCAAAAACATGCACGGTGCTTTGCAGAGTGGGGCAAACAACATTTTACACCAAACCACATTAGAAAATTAGGTCAAATTTAGCTCAAGGGAGAGTCTGCTAGGAGTCACAGGCCTCCAGTCTGGAAAACAAACATCCACTGTATCCCTGTGCTTCCTAATACAAAGCTAATACTGCGCCCAGTTAGCCAGCTCTCCAGAGCCCCAAGCAATCTAACCTAGAGCAGCCGACCATGCAGAACTTTAAAGGCCTTGCTGATATCCGCATAGCCCATGTCTATGGCCCTGCCCTTGATGGCTTTCTTGGTTACTACTACAAAAGGTCACCAGAAAGTGTGGTCAGTCGATGAACGTTTGTGACGATGGATTGATGCGAGTGAGGATGCCGACTGAGCTACAGACAGCATCGTCATGCAAGACAGGAGGCAGCAGGCAGGCCCGGAATTACCCCCATCAGATGTTGAAGCATTAAATAGTTACCTCAGGATAATACTGCAATATATAATCACCATGGAAGCATTTATAGGGTTATTGGGAAAGGACAGAGAAATGTGGAACGATGGGCCAGACGGCAGAGTTTATAGCGTGTAAATTACCTTGTAACCGGGGAGTTTGCTGCGGTGCTGTCCAACGCTCCAGGCTCGGCAAGGGAAGAACTGGACAAGGTTGTGGCTGCTGAGTTGCTGGCAGCCTCATCCAGCGGCGGAGTCCTGGGTAGGATGTCAGGCCGACCCTGATATGCTCCTGACATATAGGACAGCAATAATGTCATTGATGAGAAAGAGCAAAAGTCAGAGTTGGAGTCATACAACAGCAAGCACTTTCTCATTCCTCTTTGATGTGGACACCAAATGCAGATCTTGTTCGCAGCCTGATCTTGTAAAACCATTAATTCATTACTGTACTGAATGGGGAGCTATGGTTTCCAACTTCACCAAAATAGTTGGGCAATACACACAGGATGACTAAGCAAAACAGGAATTGAGAAAAACTAGTTAGTGATGGTGACTATGAAACCATTAAACAACCTGGTTCACTAACGTCTTGCAGTGAAGGAAACCCGTCAAAAATTAAAAAAAATCACTGCTGTTAGAAATTTAAACCAAAAACAAAAGATCTTGGAAACACCCAGTAGGTCAAGCCATAGTTTCAGTTTCACATCAAACTCAAACTTGGTGTCACCTACTTGGTCTACCGTACGTTCTCTCCCACTGTCCTGTACTAAGAGGTACAGTTTCATGTCAAAGATCCTTCATCAGGATTGGGAAGGAGAAACTGCCTTTTAAGTGCAGGAAAGGTGGGGGATGGGGATTCTCTGATAGAGTAAAACCTGGGTGACTACAGGGACAAGCTATAAACATGATTATCTGGTCTATACTGAAGATGGACACAAAATGCTGGAGTAACTCAGCTGGACAGGCAGCATCTCTGGAGAGAAGGAATGGGTAATGTTCAGACTCAGTCAATGATTGGATGGTAGCAATTAGAGAATTAGAACAGACAAAAGAAAGTAGGGGTTGCAAAATGCAGAGCAGTAAGACTTGCCCGACAGGTTGAGCTGGGTGAGTCCTCCACTCCCAGAGGAAAAAAAAAAAAAAAAAAAGAAAAACAACAAATAAACTGAGCCAATCTCAGAAGGATGACTGACACAATCAGAAATAACGTCATCAAAGTTGGCTGCACTGTGCCTAGATGGAAGATGATGCGCTCACCAGCCTCTTACATGGAACTTGGTCACCTTGGTCATCCTCAAAAAATTCAACGCTTATTTGTCAAACATGATGAGCTTTCTTGAAACCTGGTTATTGTAACCATCCCAAAATAATTAGGATTAAACCTTCACAATAACAGTCCACAGGGAGGGAGGGGTGGGGGGGGGGGGGGGGGGGGGGGGGGGGGGGGGGGGGGTTCTTGCCGTCTGTGGGGGGGGGGGGGGGGGGGGGGGGGGGGGGGGGGGGGGGCCGATTGTCCACTACAACTGAGCAAGGGATGCAAGGCTGGGTCATTGGGAGGGGGTGTGGGGATAAGCCAGTGGGAATTCACAGGATTGGGAGCAGCGGAGTCCCCGGCCACATACGTGGCGAGCCAGGGCCGGGACTAACACCATCTTCATGCTGCTCGCTCTCTCTGCTCCCACAATCGCAAGTACGTCACATGGTGCCAGCTCATTGGGTTACTGCACGGGGGGGGGGGGCTGTTGGGCAACGGGAGTCAGCCCGTTATAACTGAAATCTGCTGTATAGAGGTCCATTATTGCGAGGGGTCACTGTATTTTCTCTTTGATTATGAAGGTATGACGGTCAATAAAGGAAACACGAGATCAGGAAGCCGCAAGTAGCCAGAGTTAGAGGAGTGCAGGCATGAGTGTTTTAGAGAAGGTTTTCTCCCACTCCGAGGTGAAGAAGGCCAAAGCCATGGAGGGAATTTGGAAGCTAGTGTGTCAATGATACTCCAATTACCTGGTTCTATTACAGCCTGAGTGATCTCCTTGGTAGGCACCTGGCCTTTGCTTTCCTCAGTCAAGGATGAGGGTGGCTGCCCAGAACCCCCAGTTGCAGGCCGCCTCACTGACGTCATACCGAGTCTGCTTTTCTTCGATGGGGATGGTTTGACTGAGGAATATAAAAAAGAATGGCATTAGAGGTACAAACTAGTGCTTAGTACTCATGGTAGCATGTCATTCTTTATTCACCCTACACTCCATGGTCGGCAATGCTGCCGGGACAATTTTGGCCTCTTTGTTTTGTGTTACTGCAGCACAGCGGCAGAATCCCACCAGAGAAAATAGTGGACGACACTCCTTGGCAACTGGAGATTTTTTTGTTCATTCATTCACAGGAAGTAGAAGTACCTGGCAATGTTGATCATCCAAAATGCCCCTTAATGGAGGTGGCAGTGCAGGGCCACCATATTCAGGGAGGTTTGAGCATCATACTTGGGCTAACACAGATATATTCCCGAACACCATCGCTAAACACAGTTGGGTTCAATTTAAAGTTACTTTTGAAGCGACCAGCTCTTGTACAAAATCATGAGAGGAATAGATCGGGTAGATGGACAGAGTCTCTTGCCTAGAGGACATGGGTTCCAGGTGAACGGGAAAAGATTTAATACGAATCCGAGGGGTAACTTTTTCACACAAAGGGTGGTGGGTGTATGGAACAAGCTGCCAGAGGAGGTAGTTGAGGCTGGGACTATCCCATCGTTTAAGAAACAGATAGACAGGTACATGGATATGGCAAGTTTGGAGGGATATGGACCAAGCGCAGGCAAGTGGAACTAGTGTAGCTGGGACATTGTTGGCTGGTGTGGGCGAGTTGGGCCGAAGGGCCTGTTTCCACACTGTTCTATTCATTCTATCACCAGCTCAGATTGCAACTAAAGAAATTCCATGATTTGCCAGCCTCCTTCAAACTTAATACCCTAGATTCTTGGACTTAGCGGAAGGATGAAGAAATGACAGATTGATGTTAACATGTCAAATCATTTGCTGGACCTGCTGTCAGTGGACACCTTGAATCTGCCCGAGAACTTGAGCTGGGAATAAAATAACTGCCTTAATGATACTGCAAGCCATTCAACTGTATTGTAGTGTTGTAAAGCAGTGAATGCAGCAAATATTGTACGCAGAGCAAGCTCCCATGGCAATATAATATACAGAGAATCTGTATCAGCAATGTTGGCTCCAGGACACAGAAGTGTTATACACCTCAGATTGCCATGGCTCCCAGTTTAAACGTGAATGGCAGCGTAAGGGCAGGCACCAAAGGTGAATGCATCTGGAAAAGAGCCCTACTCAAAGACTTAAGTGGAGGAATGATGGGGAGAGGGGACAGGGTGTGATTAGCAGAAGCAGTCATTTGTTCTGTTAAAGATTACATCCTTTTCTTCAGTGCCTGTGTGGCTCAAATTCCTCCTTGCACAAAGATACTGACAACCTAATCTTCAAGATAATGTTACTACTTATATTTATTATTTATAAGATGGTAAAACTCAAACTTGTTGTCACCTACTTGGTCTACCTTACGTTCTCTCCCACTTCTCTGAGTAATGCGGCTGTCCTGTACTAAGAGCCTGGGCCCATCACCTAGGTTACTCAATGAAAAATACATTTAGCAAAAAGAGGAAACAAAGGAAGACTTGCACCTTTTACATCTCATGCTGAACATAAATAAAATGCTTCTGAAGTGCAGTCATTTTTGAAATGTAGGAAACATAGTTAATTTGTTTTAGTAATGTTGATTAAAGGACAAATACTGGCCCACAAGTTTATTTATTCCGTTACTCCCTCTATATCTGCTCAATGCTACCCTCCTGTCGACACAGTGCTCCCTCAGCACAGTCTCTCCCACAATAAGATGGTCCCTTAGCACTACACTGGGGCATCAGCTAAACTTTTTCGATATTGAATGAGCCAAGGCTAGCACACCTAATTTCATGCTGACTCGGAATTAGTCCCAAAAAAAACGGCGACATGTTGAATATAGTTTATTAGGGCTACCTCGTACATGAAGATTAGGAGGTGGGATGAAGGCAGAGTAACTAGGCAACATTGAAGTATCGAAAAGGTTTTAAGTTAACCTACAATGGCCACTGTGTAGCCTTCAGTTGAGGCTGTATTGAAAGGCAGAGGTCAATTTGATCAGAATGCATTGATATATTTCAGAAAGCATTTAGCAATCTTTCTCTGTTCCATTACAAATGGCATTTGCAGTGTTGATGACAACCCTTGTTAAGGGCCTGTCCCATTAAAGCGACTTTTTCAGCAAATGCCAGCACCCATCATAGGTCGTTGCAGGCCGGCGAAAATTTTCAATTTGTGAAAATTCAGCGGCGACCAGAACAAGGACACCTCTGTTCTTTGACTTAACAGCCCCAGAGCAAACACCACGTTGTCAGTGCCGTTTGGGAAGTTAGTAATAAATCCAGCAAGTACTGGCTTATGTTTCTATCCCCAAGTCTGGTCCCCCGTGCTATCAAACTGCTTCTTTATTTTCAAAATCCTATTTTTCTTTTATAGGAGTCCAGAATATTCAATGGTTGCACGTTAGAGACTATCAAGTAGAGTGGACTACTTCTGCACCTATTGTCGATTGAATCCCACCCAACCTGCCCTGCGAATGCAACAGTGGAATACGCCCTGGGTGAGTCATTCTAAGGAATTCAGAAATTAGAAAGAAACAAAACAAGTTCTTTCAACTGGATACTTACGTGGTATTTTCTTGAAAACTGTGCTGCACATGAATCGTTGAAACCGCTCTGCATAGAAACCAGGTCTGTGCACAGACACTGTATCCTGAAGGGGCAGAAAAAATGGACTCCAATTTACAATGGGGAACAGCAAAAACTCAGGAAAACCCACAGCATTAAGAGTATTCATCAAACGTTATCCTGATAAACACAAAACAATAAAGGCCACTCGGCCCAAACCCTCCCTACTATTCAATTTAATCATGGCTGATTGCCCTTGTCATTTCCTGATAGCCTTCAATTCCAAATTTATCAATTTCTACCTTTAATATTTCTAACGATCAGTCTATCACCTCTGGGGAAACATCTAGGATACCAAAGAGTCATCATCCTTGGAGAACAAATTTCTGTGCACCTCAGTTTAATGACCAGCCTCATATCTTGCCACATGTTCCCTAGTTCGCGACACTCCCACAAAAAAAACTCAAAATGGCACTTTCAACAGCTGATAAAAACAAAAAATATGTCAGTTCAAGGCAAATCCCTGCATATTTGCCCACATTGAAACTCTTAAATGTCACTGATGTACCCGCTTCCACCACCAACCCTGGCTGCATGCCCCTGGCATTTACCTCTCTTGTAAAACAAAACTTGCCCCGCATTTCAACATTTCCCTTTTTACCTTAAAGCATTGCCACCTAGTCTTTAATATTTCCACTCTGGGATAAAGTTTCAAAACGTTTACGTATTTATGTTTCTCATGATTTTCCTCTTGACCTCTAGCATTCCAGAGAAAACAATCTGAATCTGTCAAACCTCCATTATAGCTGATATCCCTCAGTGTCGACAGTATTCCATTAAACCTCTTCTGCACCTTCTCCACATCTATCCAGTACTGAATGCAGAAGTCCAAATGCGGCCTAATCATAGTCCCATAATGCTGCTTCCAGAGTTGTACCCAATGCCCTGGCCAATAAAGTCAAGTATACTATATGCCTTCTTGACCACAATATACCCGATTTGTCACTTTCAGGAAGCTATAGACTTGGACATCAATTTCCCTCTGAATATTAATGAAGTTAAGGATCTTGCCATTAACTGTATACTCTCCCTTTTTAAAAAACTTTTAGAGACACAGCATGGAACAGAGCTTTCGGGCCACATTTCTCTAACCTCATTCGCTACAAAAGAACTTTATTTATCCCAGGAGGGAAATTGGTCTGGCAACAAAATAAAATAACAAGATACATTAAATTATAGTGACAAGTGGAAAGTGCAGGATTGGGGATGTGCAAAGAATGGAGAGGGGGTAGAGAGGGAAAAACTTTTCCCACACAGAGCTGAAGGTATATGGAACAAGTTGATAAGTAGCTGTGGAGTCAGATACAATTACAATGTTTAAAAGACACTTAGACAGGTACACGGATAGAAAAGGCATACAGGCCAAACGCAGTCACATGGAACTGGCTCGGGAAGGCAACCTGGTTGGTTTGGACGAGTTTCCGTGCTGTATAGCTCTGTGAGTCTATGTGGACATGAGCTGTTTTTCTACTTACTCCATCATGCACAAGGGCTTTCCAAGAATGTTCCAACTTTTTAATAAATCTAAAAGAGCAATGAAGATACATTAAATTCACATGAAAATGAGATCGGCACAAGGCATTTAGACACATCACCTAAGCAATCAAGATTCACAGTACGAACTGCTGCATGGAGCATCAAATTAAATTTGGCACCAGCCCATACAAGGAGCTACAAGGGCAGAAAACCAAATGATTAGCCAAAGAGATCGGTCTAGAGATGTCTTTAAAAGCAAGTGAGTTGGAATGCTTAAGGGGATAGTGAGAGTTTGTAGATCTGAGGTGTACTACAGGCAGGAAAGGGGTTAACAACAATATGGAGGGGTTTGGCCACAGAAGGAAAATATAGGTTACACAAGCATATCATGTGTCACATAAGCAG
Organism: Leucoraja erinaceus; assembly: GCF_028641065.1. Taxonomy (NCBI): domain Eukaryota; kingdom Metazoa; phylum Chordata; class Chondrichthyes; order Rajiformes; family Rajidae; genus Leucoraja; species Leucoraja erinaceus. The sequence continues at coordinate 492,755 of NW_026576619.1, forward strand.
TGGTTAATATTGTGCAATGGATTCACCACAACAGATTAATCTACTTCATGTAGTAACATTCCTGAAAGGGCTTCACTGAAAATTAACAGATTAAAATTTGCCACCAAGTCAAATAAGCAATATTGGGGCAGGAATCAGAAGCCAAGTCAAAAGGGCAACATTTATGGGGTATCTTCAGTGAAAGGTTAAGCGGTTTACGGAGGGAATGCCAGAGCCTGGGGTTGAAGCATGTAACCGAGACAGGAACAGGAAAACAAGGCCAGTCTGGCCAATGGGGGTTACAGGGTCAAGGTTGGCCAAAGTCACAAGAAATTTGATCACAAGGGTAAGAATTTTAAATGATAGGCATAGAAACAATCCGTAAGCAATGCAAGTTCTGAGAAGCAGAAATATGATACGTTAGTATTGATGAACAAGCAGTATTTTACCTGTAGGATTGCAAGATATCTATGATGCCTATGTACAGCATGAGGCTCTCCCCTTTGGAGTTCCGAGCAGGAATACCTCCCATTCTAAATGTGAACACAGTAAACAGCATTACTTATCCAGCCTAATATTAAAATGGCCCTATCCTGAGGTACTGCTGCTGGCAGGCAAGCAGAGGCAGAACACTGGACTAAATACATGGCAGTGCTACCATTGCTAAAGCAGCAATAGGGAAGAACAAATCTGTATAGACAAAAGACTTTGCCCATATTTTAAGCCCGAGCTTCCTTTCACAACCGCTCAATGTGCTAAACTAACAACGCATTTTTGCTGATGGCTTGTTGGTAATATTATTTCAGATTGATAGATAAATATTGTCTAAAACACAAAAGAGACTTTCCCACTCCAGTACAGACATGGTTGCATGATTCTTTTCAGAATACAATTGTACTAGATTTCTGGACACATCCAGAGATTTAAATCTTTTACTTATTTGTTCACCCGAGTTGGGTGTTGCCGACACGAGCAGTTCCCATCCACAACTGCCCTGTCATGGCGATCTGCCTTTTAGGGGGCAGTTAAATGTCAACCACACTAGTGGGTTTGGAGTCATAATGTTAGACCAAGCTCGGGCCACAAGGTTTCACTTCACTCTAGCAGTTTCACTGTCATTATTACTTAAAGTAATGAAATCTCATTGCTTGCAAACTTACTATAATAAAATGACTGAATTGGATTTAACACTCATGTTGCTGTGCTGGGATTCAGAATGTTGTCTTGCATCTTAACCACCATGATCAGAAATTAACCCGAGCCTGACTCGGGAGTGCAAGTGCTGTCTATTGAGCTAAAGCCAACAAATTATCTAATGACAGTACGCACCCCGAGTCACACAGCCAAGCCAGAAACTTACTGTTCATCCGTTTCACTGGTGTCTCCCAGTCGCGATTCACCTTGGATGGCTTCGTATGCTGTGGAGTAAAGGGATCGTTGACCCACCGGTCTCCGTAAGTCCGAGTGCCCGACATCGGAGCTACCTTGCTGTCTCTCAGTCTCCCGTTCCCGTCTGGCGATATCCATGTTATGAACCCCGACCAGCAAACTGTAGTCCATGATTTTAAAGCTCTGTAATACCTATGCAGCGAATATAAAGAGAATCAACTTGGAACTCAGATAGCAGCTGCATTCAAGACACCAGGCAGGCTGGGAGTGCAAAAATAAATGCTCAAGCACATTCAGTTCAGGGAGCATGTTCATGGAAAGAAAGTTCTCCCTCAGACTGTGTGGCTTTCCTCCCACAATCCAAAGACAAGTTGGCTGGCATTATAAACTGCTTCTGGTGTAGGTGAATGGTAGTAGCATGTGAATGGTTTCAGGGGAATGAGATTGCTCTGTGACTTTGCAGAGACTTGGGCTGCAAAGTCACATGGCTCTTTCTATTGATCTCTCCACAATCTTATTTTCTAGTTGTCTAAAATAGGAAATATTTCTAGTGTTGAGTGGGAAGTGAAGAGGGAGAGGATCATCAAGTACCTTACTGAACGACAAATGCACTGAAGAGCTCCTCGCTTGACAAAATGTAAAAGCACATCACAATAGAATTTCTAATCTAGGATAAGGAATCACCTGGTCATGGGAAGAACGTACAAACTCCGTACAGACAGCACCCGTAATCAGGATCGAACCCGGGTCCCCGGCACTGCATTTGCTGTAAGGCAGCAACTCTACCGCAGCGCAACCATGACTGTCCATTGATGTTGCGTCTAAATTATGAAACTCCTCACACTATATTTTTTGAGTACTTTCATCAGGAGAAATGCAGCAGTTAAAGACGATTCAACATCTAGCCGGGTGGCACAGTGGCGCAACTGGTAGAGCTGCTGCCTGTGTTTGATGTCGATCTCGGGTGCTGTTTGTGTGGGGATTCTATGTTTGCCTCGAGACCTACATGGGTTTCCTCCCACATCTCAAACACATGCAGTTTAATTGGCCTTTGTAAGATTGCCTCAAATATGTAGGGAAAAGATGAGAGTGGGAAACTCGAGTGAACAGGCGATCAATGGTTGGCATGGACTAGGTGGGCTGAATGACCCATTTCCATGCTGTACCTATAAATTAAACCACACCATATTCAAGAAAATAATTACAGGCACATAATAAATGCTAGGTTTGCTCATGTCTCACAAATAAATTGAAAAAGTAGTTTGTTTTAAAGGATCCACAATGTAATGCTCCAGGGAAAAAATGAATTTCATCAACAATTTGACATGGCTGGTTTGTGAAATTTCAAGTCTCTCAATTATTGCACTACCATTTTTACAAAGCTCCCATTATTTCCAGTTGATATTCCAACCAACGGCAAAGGTGCAGTTAAAGGCCTTACCAGCGACTCACCACCCTGTAGCTGTCTGAAATCTATCATGGGAGAGGAGGAGGAACCCAGCTAAATGTATGGCCCAAATTGACTGCCTTTTCATTAAAAATTAGGAAAGATACTTACCAAACAGTCCCTTTGAATTGTTTTACATAAGGCACTATGCATGTCAGTATCCAGATAAAGACCATCTGGAATATCATGCAGGAAGTCTAAGTCTTTGAACGTTGGCCGTGACTTGTCACGCTCTTTCTGGGATGCTCTGCGCTTGTAAGTAGATCCTTTCATGTCATATTTCAGGTGCATTTTCATCACTCGAGGCAGCAGGTTGTTCATGACAACCAGTCGAATATTGTTCCCCTCTGATTGGATGCAATAGAGCCCAAAGAACTTTGGCAACAATGTGCGAGGATTCTGGTTCAAGTTCTGATGGAAGGACAGAGAGAAAAGACAATTATAAAAATAATCTAACATTTAGGATTTCCCCACAAAAACCCAATTAAAAAAAAAAAAGCTTCCCACAGACAAGGAATTTACTCAAAATGTTGGAGGAACTCAGCGGGTCAGGCAACATCTGTGGAGGGAACAGATAGGTGACCTTTTCGATCGGGACCCTTCTTCAAATAGACCGAGTCTATTCTCTCCACAGATGCTGCCTGACCCAGTGTCACTCCAGCACTTTGTGTTTTGCTCAAGAATCTGCATCTGCAGTTCCTTGTATCTCCACCCAATATTCAGCAGAAGGGTTGCATTCCAAGTGTGTAAAGTCGGCACCATGCCATAATGAAAAGGGCGTAAACTTCACAGACCTTGATGGCATTTGAATAAAATATCCAGGAAGCTAAAGCTGCTGGATCCCTTGATAAATAATTTGGTACCATGAAATTACATCCAACTGAGGCTGGCACATCTGATGCAGAGTGATGTCATAGGATACTCAAGTACTAAATTAACTATCAACATTAGAAAATAAACAATAGCAGACACAAGGAACTGCAGATGCAGGCTTACACAAAGTGCTGAATTAATTTAGGGGGTCAGGCAGCATCTCTGGAGAACATGGATAGGTGATGATTCAGGTCGAGTCGAAATGTCACCTATTCATGTTCTCCAGAGATACTGCCTCCAGCACTTTGCGTCCTTTAAAATAAATGAATATGTGGAAAAGGACCCGCAGTCTGATATAAAACTATGTGAATTAAAGACTCACCATGTAATACCCAGGGAGTAGTTTCTGCAAGAACTCTGCTTCCTTGTGCTGAACCGTTTTAATGATAAACTCATCATCAGCAGACACATAGAAAACAGAACCACTAGCACCTGGGTTACTCAGCTCAAACAGTGGTTCGTTACACAGGGAATACTGCAGACAGAGGAGGAGGGAGAGAAAGAGGGGGGGGGGGGGGAAGGGGTGGGCAGTGAAAGATAAATTTAACAACACATATTCAGATTTTTGAAATTTCACAATTTACATATTACAATTTTTGGAAAGCATAACAATCATTACACCTAGATAACCTACATCACCAACCTTATGATAGCACTGGGCCTCATTCTTGGAATTCCCTCCCCAACAGAACCATGAGAAAATGTTCACCTGAAGACTGCCATTCACCATCTCTTTTCCACATGCCAGTGAGAAGCTTATCTCAACAAACAATTAAGAGTGACAAAGAGTATTTAAACCAAACATGGTCTTTGAATCATTGTGGACAATGCACACAACACTTTAGAGTGACAGGACCTGTTTCTGAGCTGTATAACTCTGGATAGTTCCTACACTGTATGACTCTTCAGCCCAACACGTCCATACTAACTAAGATTCCTCCTGATATCAGCTTGTGTTTGCCTGTTTGGCTCATATCCCCCTAAACCTTTCCTAGCAAACCACAAAAGACCAAATCTGCCCCTTGATGCAGTAAGTTCATGGACGTTCTGGTCGTGGCCTCTATACTACTTCCTTGCTCTTTACATATCTCACGAATTTCCATGTTTAAATGTCTACCTTGCACATATTCAGTGACCACTTTCACACCCCCTAGGTTTTAGAATCCCCCGACAGAGACACATGCGCTCAGCACTCATCCATATCAATCTCCCTTAAGCTGGCGGTGCTGGCTCGAAGGGCCGAATGGCCTACTCCTACACCTATTGTCTATTGTGATCTGGTGTAGCTGGGAAATGTTGGCCAATGTGGGCAAGTTCCCACACTATATCACTCTACGACTCGAATTCCATTTCAGCAAGTTGTGTCTCGACCCGAAACGTCACCCATTCATTCCTTCTCTCCAGAGATGCTGCCTGTCCCGCTGAGTTACTCCAACTTTGTGTCTATCTTCAGAAAGTTCACCTTATTTCTCTCTGCTATGGGTGATAGGGGTTATGGGGCGAAGGCAGGAGAATGGGGTTGAGAGGGAAAGATAGATCAGCCATTATTGAATGGCTGAATAGCCTTGATGGGCCAAATGGCCTAATTCTGCTCCTTGAATTTATGCTCAAATACAGGCACAACCTGTTTAACCTTTCAATAGGCAATAGGTGCAGGAGGCCATTCGGCCCTTCGAGCCAGCACTGCCTTCACACGTCAATGCGTTAATTGTATGAATCAGCTAATAAACTTTCTCTGCAGTCTTTAACAAGAGCTGTCCTTTCTTAGATAGGGAGACTAAACCACAATGTAGTTCTTCAGATACAATGTCCCTATAAAATTGAATTCATTTTTATCCATATCCCTTGCAATGAAGGCCATCTTGACTCCAAATGCCTCCTGATTTTCTCATTGCCTTGCTACCGCCTGTTTAATTTGCGCTAGCAATTTTGCATGGGTATTGGCCCATATACATTTCTGACTTCTTACAGCCAAAGATAGGGCAGTCAGAACATTGCTCCTTGGATGGAGAAATCAAATACTATAGGGCACAGCTTTAAGGAGAGTAGGGCAAGGTTTAAAGGAAGCGCGAGATACATTTTTGTTTGCACCGAGGGTCACGAGTGCCTGGAAAGCCAGGGATGGTGGTTGAGGCATAAGGGATAAGATTGCGGCATTTAAGAGACTTTTTGATGGGCATATGGATATGCAGGGAATTGAGTGATATGGGCTATGTTTACCCAGGTAAGAGTTGGACTAGGCATAATGTTCAGCACAGACATTGTGGGCCGAAGGGCCTGTTCCTGTGCTATACTGTTCTATGTTAAATCCTTTCGGGCCTCTTCAGAATCTACAAAGTTTTGATGGATTACAACCAGTAAACATCATCTCTGCAGCCACTCCCGTTTATACTTTGAGCCAGTTGATTCAATGAACCCGTCCCATTTGAAATGAAAATGTCTCTTTTGTAAATACCAAGTTATATAGTGATTCATTATCTATTCCAATCCTGCAGTAAGTTTGATCCGCTCTGGATCACCACTGATACTTTAATCGGCAAGACACTCATCCACAGAATCAAGAGTATTACAGCACTGTGGCTCAACTCGTTGATGCTGACCAACCTGAGCCAGTCCCATTGGCCTGTGTTAATGTAAACCTTTCCTACTCATGTTCTATCTGGTAGCTCACTCCATACATACCCACTACTTTGTGTGTGGAAAAATCACTTGTCAGTTCCCCCCTCCACCCTTAATCCATGCCCTCTAGTTTAAGATTCCCCTACCCTGGTAAAAAGACTGTGACCATTCACCCAATTGCGTATCTCTCTGTAAGGTCACTGCTCAGCTTCTATGCTCCAGGGAACAAATCTACCCAGCTTCTTCAGTCTCCTTTTACAATTCAAACCCTGCAGTCCTGATAACATCTTGTGAATCTTTTTTGGACCCTTTCAGGCTTAATGACATCCTTTCTATAACTCATTTCAGCCATGATCATTGAATGGTGGTGCTGGCTCGAAGGGCCGAATGGCCTACTCCTGCACCTATTTACATGTTTCTATGATGGGTTAGGGTTAAAGCATCATTCATTCATTCATCCAGCTTTACTTTGTTTACAAAAAAGCCAAGCATCTTACCAAATAGTCATCTGGTCGAATACCGAAGAGCTCCCGAAAATAACGGAATGCCACAGGAGCGTAGGTCTTGAACCGGAAATCTGAGTAGTGATGCGCTGGTGTCAAGTTACTCCCTTCTCTGAGAAACAAACAACAAATAAGACTGATTTTGTAGGAAATAGGCCTGGGGAAAGGCAAGGATTTGAAGAAAGTAATCAGAACTCTGCAAGAAATCAACTTCTTGAAAGGTAAAACAGCACTTGGCTCTTGTTCCCTAACCTAAAACTTTACTTCCTATCTTTGGCCAAGACCCACAAACATAAACCAGTTTTACACAACAACATAGGAAATTGGAGGCGGACAGTCAGTCCCTCAAATAGGCTGCACCACAGATTATCATTGCTGATCTTTCAATACATTTTACTTCTCTTACTCAACAGAAGTCTGTTCACCTCAGACTTCAATGTTGCTGCTGGGCATCCACTGTCTCGTGGGTAGATAACTCCAAAGATTCACTGTTCTCTGGACAAAGAAACTTCTCATGAAAAGAAATGCTTGGTTGAGAATCTAGAACTGGGAGATTTATGTTTAAAATAAGGGAATATCCACTTGATCTGAAAGATTGATAGAAAGATACTGCACGGGCAAATGCTCTATGGCTGACTGGGTCCATGCCAACCATTGGTCCCCCTCTCACACTAGATATGTCACCCCACTTTTAAAGAGACAGCGATTATCGTGAGAGGAAAGCAGAGCACCCTGAAGAAAGTGAAAGCCCACACAGGCGGTACCCAAGGTCAGGATTGAACTTTTATCCTGGTAGGTAGCAGCTCTACCAGCTGTGCCACCGATCTTAATAAAGAATATCTGAAATCTTTACTCTGAAGGTCGAGTCTCTTTAGAGCTTCATTCCTCAAAAGGCAATGGGAGCAAAGTCTCAGAATATTTTCAATGCAAAGTTAAATTCTTGATAATAGGACTAAAGGATACTGTGGTTGGGGAGCAGCTGGGAATGTGGAGTTGAGGTTACAGTCATCAACCATCAACTTATTAACGACAGAGAAAGCTTATGAGTTTGAGTGGGCTACTTGTGCTCCTGTTGTTTACACATCTCAGTCCTGATTAGCTAACCCCGCAGGCCAGAATACCATCTGCCTTCCGAAAGCATCACTTCAGTTTGTGTCTGCAAAAGTTGCTTAAGATGCTAGTATTTCCAGTTGTATGAACAGCATTATCCAGTTGTTTTATCCACAGTATAGCAAATGCATCCTGCAATATTGACAATATGTACAAGTTTGTGTCAATTGAAAAAGCACATACAATGAAAGGTACTAAGATGAGCTGAAAGACGGCAGCATTTCAAAGAACGTTGATAAAGAAAGATTGTTAAGAGGAGGAAGATAAAAGTCTCAAGGCCATCAATAAGGCAAGCATTGAAAGAAATTCAAGTGTGGAGAATGAGGAAGTAGTTGAATGAGTAGCTGTAAAAGATTTTTGAGGAAGCTGGATAAATAGCTGGAACGTGGAACAGAATATATGAAGGGGGAAATGGAGCAGTGGAAGGCAAAGAACGAGATGAAGGAGCACCTGGCAACAGGATCCCAATCATTTTCCATTTGAGTTTTTCCCCCAGAGTAGATAAACCCTTAAATCATTCAAAAGATTGCCAGCCCACAATATATGGGGAAGTGGGAATGACCTAATCATCCTATCAATTGTTATTTCCTCCTTTAAAGCAGAAGGCTCAGCTTCAGTGACAAGGGGAGACTATTAGGATGTCAACAACCCAACAAAATTGAGTGCATTCAATGTATTACATGTGGTTGTTTTCGATAAGCATCGGTAAACCAGGAGAACTGAATCCAAAAATGATAAAGTGTTACCTGGGGAAGAAGATGCTCTCCACCACGTAGAAGTCCTGCATTAGAACATCTCGCTCGGGCTTGGTGCTGAGGCTTCCCACGGTGTGTGTGATCCCCAACTGAATGGCGCCTCTGAGGGCTGAGGATGTTGTCTAGACAAGGTGCAAACAGATGCAAGTGCAAGATCACAAAACAAGGCAGAAATTCAGCATGTGCTCTGAAACATAGCTCTCCACCAAGTGATTGAAACCTAAATGTATCAATACAACATGGCCATAGCAGAGAGAAGCTGCTCGGAACATCACCTTACACATACAAAGCACAATCATCACAAGCAGCTGTTTGGTTTAATTCAAAGATTCAGCAACATAGCAGTAAAATATAGACGCAAGGCACTGTAGATACTGGTTACAAAAGGTAAAATGCAACTCAGTGGGTCAATCAACCTAAGCTGGTTCAATTAGTTTTATCTGACCACCTCCAGATCACAGCAGATTCATTAAATAATCCTAAAAAAAATTTTGAAAGTCATGATTGTGCCTACCTCTATGACTGTTAGTTAAGAGTTGGGGCTACTGGCAAATACGCTGCAGAGAACCTCAGCACTTCAGGTTGCAAGAGGAAAGAGGGGTTATATAAGTGTGAAAACAGATACAACATGTGGTTGTCCAAAAGTAGAAACGAGTTAAGGATAGATCAGGTTACATGTGATGGCCTTTGCCATAGAATAACTGGATCGCCATCACCAAGTTGTTCAACTCTCCTGCACCTTTCTGAAAGCTTTACATTTTCTTGTCCCTGCTCCGTTCAATTTAAAAGCTACTATTCCATCACATCTGAATCTCACTTCTGCAAAATGGTCAAAAGTGGAAATGTTTGCCAGTAAGTACAATATTTTCTATTCACATCAGCCCATCTTCACACAAGACTATCTTCAAGATTCTATGTTTAATTTTAGTTTAGTTTAGAGATACAGCATGGAAACAGGCCCTTCGTCCCAGCAAGTCCGCGCTGACCAATGATCACCCCGAGCTCTATCCTAAGGACAATTTACAATTTACCGAAGCCATTGAACCCATAAACCTGTACATCTGCATGTGTGAGGAAACCAGGAGCACACAAAAGAAGTAATTGGGAGAACGTACAAACTCCATACAGTCAGCACCCGTGGTCGAACCTCGGTCTCTAGCAATAATGCAGCAATTCTACCTCTCCCCATCACTTTCAGCACTACTCTGTTTGTGACTACCTGGCCTGTTCTTCTGTCCCTCTCATGCAACATCTGTCATTTTATTTCCTCCCTTCCCACCCTCTGAAGAGCCAACAGGTTTTCTAGATGAAACAATGATTTCCGTGGAGACCTTCCAATCCAGTGCCTTGCATTCAGTGTTCAGAATGTGTCACCCCTACAATGGAGGAGCCAAAACAGATTACGCGGCTGCTTTGCAGGGCATCTGCAATCAGTACAGAGTGGCAACAGAGCTTCTTGTTGTCGGCCACTTTAATTCTATGTCCCACTCTGACTCCTCTATGAGCCCATGCACCAACAACTTGAAGAATAGCACCTCATCTTCCAAATAACATTTTGCAATCATCCAGATTATGCAGCAAATTCTACTTCTTTGGGAAATTCGATGTTGGGGTCAAAGTGAGCCAAGTCTGGAGAGAACATGCTCCTTTGTTCCTGAGAGTTACAAACGAAGGCAGGTACATAGTGAGAACACAGATAAAGGAACATCATCTGTGACATTGGCTCAGGTTGCATACCCATGTCTTGGAAATATACTGCTGGCCTGTCATTGTCACAGGGTCTAAATCCAAGCATCAGCTTGGGGGAATGTTCACCAGAAGGACTGCAGATATTCAAGCTGGACAATAGAAGTTGGCTCTGTCACTGATGCCCAGAACCCAAACATGAATAAAAAGCTAAACTTAAAACACCCAACACGATCCAATCATCGGCTCTGACGTTCCTTCCATCGAGGGGATTTATCACAGTCGCTGCCTCAAAAAGGCTGGCAGTATCATCAAAGACCCACACCATCCTGGCCACACACTCACATCCCTGCTACCTTCAGGTAGAAGGTACAGGAGCCTGAAGATTGCAACAACCAGGTTCAGGAATAGCTACTTCCCCACAGCCATCAGGCTATTAAACCTGGCTCGGACAAAACTGATTATTAATAACCACTTTCTGCTATTTGCACTTTATCAGTTTATTTATTCATGTGTGTGTATATTTATATCATGGTATATGGACACATTTATCTGTTTTGTAGTAAATGCCCACTATTTTCTGTGTGCTTAAGCAAAGCAAGAATTTCATTGTCCTATACAGGGACACATGACAATAAACTCACTTGAACTTGATTTATGGTAGGGTGCCACAGGTGAGGGAAGAGAGGAAAATATTCTTAAAAATATTAGAAAGTCACATGGAGGGAATAAAGTGACTGCTGAGTTGATTTAAGGAAGCATGGATACTGGAAATTATGTTAACAGATAATGGTACAATCCAGAAAGATCTTCTGAAGGCCTCTTCTGCTCTTACCGCCATTAGCTAAGTTGTCACAAAAACGTTTCCGCGGCAGGTCAACCACTCACCTTTTTGTACGTAGTTTCACCAGTCGAGTCTACTCTTCTGTGACCTATCTTTTTCAACTGCATGCTGTGAGAAGAACCAGCCACCTGCAAACAGGAGCAAGCAACTGAAGGTTACGCCCAGAACTCAGTGCATATTTATTTCACATAATATAAAGCTACCAATAGGTTCTAAATCACTTTTCACAGATGCATCCTTAAACAGTAGAGTGTTGCGAACCTGCATCCTTAAACAAGTCATTATAGCCACCATACTGCGAACTGGGATCTTATCTATGAGGTGTTCTAACATTTTAAAAGGCATGACATTAAAAGTTATCTCTTTCAGTACAATGTGTCAAACTGTGGAAGTTCTACAACTGCGGAACTCCCTACAATGTTGCCCTCCTTAATACTGGTATAACCTGTCTGTCCTGAGGTACTGTTTAATTTCTGTTTGTAAATGCTCCACGTCATCCCACAGGATATTCCATGCACGAAGCCGGCTATATAAATGTATTGTATTTCACAAAACCTCTCACATGCACCTTAATGTTTTTATCTTCTGTCCTGCAGGAAGTCCGCCTGTAGAGATGTCCTTTTAAAGGACACTATATAAACTGCAATCCCAGCACTGATCTCCGAGGCACATCGCCACTTACAGGCCCCCCAGTCCACCTGTTCTTGAAACCAATTCTCTATTCAGTTGGCTAGCTCTCCCTGGCTTCCATGCGATCCAACCTCCAGAGCAGCCTACCATGCGCAACCTTATCAAAGGCCTTTCTGAAGTCCACAAATATGTTCATGGCCTTGCCATTGCCAACCCTCTTGGTTACTTCAAAAGTGAAATTCATGATCTCCCACGTACAAAAGCATGCCGACTATCCTTCTCAGCTCCTGTCTATCGTGCATTTTATCACTCAGAATCCTCTCCTGTAAATTGCCTATCACAGATGTTAGGCTCGTTTATTTATAGCTCTCAGACTTTCCCACACCATGCCCTTATCTTATACATGATTTGTATACCCCTACCAGGGCTCCTGCAATTTCTTCTCTAGCTTCCCACAGTGTCCTTGGATATATCTGATCAGCACAGGAGTTTTCTCTCCATACCCCTTAGGATGTCCAGCATCTCCTCGAACATTATACGGACTGTTCTCGGCATCACCATTCCCCAGCCTTCATGTCTTTCTCCATGTTAAAAATAGGAGAAATCCTCATTGAGGAATGACCTTGGCTGTGTCCTGCAACCACGTATAGATAACTGCTTTGGTTTCTGAGGGGCCTATTCTCTATATTTACCCTCTTTCCCTTAATATACTTAAATACTCTCTTTGTATTCTCCTTAATCTTATCTGCCAGAGTGATCTCCCGCCCCTTTTTTTGGCTCTCACTCCCCAACATTCCTCCAGGCATACACTAGATTCCAGCTGCCGATACCTGGAACATCCATGCCTTGAAGTCTCACCATAACACTTTAAAAAGCATCCCCCTTTCCAACTATCCTTTGCCTGCAAACAACCTATCCCAATCGACATTAGCAAGTTCCCGTCTTATACCTCTGAAGTTGGCGTTGCCCAAGTTCAGATTTTTACCCTGTGGACCCGTCCTCTCTACCAATAACTATTGTAAAGCTGGCCGCTTGTCCTAAAAGGCTCATCCACTGACACTTCAGTCACTGCCCTTCCCAATTTTCAAAGAACAGATCAAAATTTGATCTCTCCCTTGTAAGGTCCTCTACATATTGCCCAAGGAAACTTTTCTGAACATATTTAACAAATTCCATCCCATCTAGGTTTATGGTGCTATGGCTGTCCCAATCTTTATGACCCTGTAACAACCCAATTAGTGTTGCAGATATCTGCAATCCCCAGGCATATGTGTTCTTCTAATAACGTTGGATAATTCCCAGTCTGATGTTTTACAACAATTTTTTTTTTTGAAGACATGACCAAAAAGGTTGATGAGGGCAGAGCTGTAGATGACAGACTTCAGTAAGGCTGCTCTGGAAGGTTAGATAGCGTGGGTTCCAAGGAGAGATAGCTGAATGGATAGCAAATTGGCTCCATGGAAGGAAGCAGAGGGCAATGGTGGAAGGTTGCTTCTCAGACTGGTGGCCTGTGACTAGTGGTGTGCCTCAGGATTCAGTGCTGGGCCCATTACTGTTTGTCATCTACATCAATGATTTAGATGAGAACATGCAGGGCAAGTTTGCTGATGAAACAAAAGTTAGTGGTTTTGCAGATAGTGAAGATGGTTGTGAACGATTGCAGCAGGATCTGGATCGATTGACCAGGTGGGCGGAGGAATGGTTGGTGGAATTTAATACATAGAAGTGTGAGGTGTTGCATTTTGGGACATCGAACAAGGGCAGGAATTACACTGTGAATGGTAGACCTCTGGGTAGTGTTGTAGAGCAGAGGGATCTAGGAGTACAGGCGCATGGTTTCATGAAGTTGGAGTCGCAGGTCGATAAGGTGGTCAAAAAGGCTTTTGCCGCTTTGGCCTTCATCAGTCAGAGCATTGAGTATAGAAGTTGGGAGGTCATGCTGCAGTTGTATAAGACGTTGGTGAGACCGCATTTAAAATATTGTGTTCAGTTCTTGGCAATGTTATAGGAAATATATTGCCAAGCTTGAAAGGGTTCAGAAAAGATTTACGAGGATGTTGCCAGGACTAGAGGGTATAAGCTATAGGGTAAGGTTGAGTAGGCTGGGTCTCTATTCCATGGAGCGCAGGAGGATGAGGGGAGATTTTATAGAGGTGTACAAAATCATGAGAGGAATAGATCGGGTAGATGCAGTTGTTTGCCAGCGTAGGAGAATCGAGGGCCAGAGGACATAGGTTCAAGGTGAAGGGGAAAAGATTTAATAGGAATCCAAGGGGTAACCTTTTCACACAAAGGGTGGTGGGTGTATGGAACAAGCTTCCAGAGGAGGTAGTTGAGGCTGGGACTATCCCATCGTTTAAGCAACAGTTAGACAGGTACATGGATAGGACAGGTTTGGAGGGGCATGGACAAGTGAGATTAGAATAACTGGGACATTGTTGGCCGGTATGGGCGAGTTGGGCCGAAGGGCCTGTTTCCACCCTGTGTCACTATGGCTCTAAGACAGAGCTATGACTTGGCTTATCAACATAACAGTAATTAAACAGTAGATTATATTAAATCACAAATGCTCACATCATTCCACTACTATCAGATTTCACGTACCTCATTGGATGGTGCCCTTCTGGAAGACAATCCTACAGAGGAGAAAACAAGTCAGCACACACATGACCTAAAGGAATAATTTATAGATCACTGCAATCTCATTTAACATCCTTGTACATCCCAACCCACAATTCAGTGTTAAAACTAAGATGGTAGCACAAAGATTCGATTGACTGCTCATTGTTTTGGCATGCGCAAGGAAACCAACTATTCCATAGTGGGAGAGACACATTGGTTGCCAGCACCACATAACTACAAACAGGAGTTCATTAAAATCACAAAAGTTTCAAGTATAAACTTCTAGATATCTCGGTGATATCTGTATTCACCTATCATTTGCCAGCTTTTGTCCTGCCCCACCTCTCTTCCAGCTTTCTTCACCCTACTACAATCAGTCTGAAGAAGTGTCCGATTCCAAAACATTGCTAAACAATGTTCTGCAGAGATGCTGCCTGGCCCTCTGAGTTACTCCAACACTGTATTTTTAATATCCTGTGGTAAACCTTGATAGTCTTCCTCATTATCTGCAAACTTACTAACCAACCCATCCAAAGCGTTTATATGCATCACAAACAACAGAGGTCCCAGTACAGATCCCAAAGGAACTCCATTGATCACAGACCTCCAGCCAGAATCAACCCTTCCACCACAATCCTTTGTCCCCTATGAGTATGCCGGTTATGAATCCAAACAACCAAATCACCATGATTCCCCATGCATCTTAATCTTCTGGATTAGCCCACCGTGAGTGATTTTATCAAATGCATTACTCAAATCCACGTAAGCAACATCCACTGTTTCTACCCACATCGATCACTTTCATCACCTCCCCAAAAAGCTCAATCAAGTTAGTATGACATGGCCTGTTACAATCTGTCTATCTGTAATTAGCCTATTTTCTTCCAAATGGGAATTGATCCCATCCCGAAGAATCCTCTGCAATAACTACCAATGGCGGGAGGATCACTGACCTATACCTTTCTAGATTGTCTTTACTTCCCTTCTTAAAAAAATGGAACAACATTGGCAATCTCCTCTCTTAGTAACCTTAATGTTCTTTAAGACCCCACCATCACCGTCCAGGTCTTAAATTGCCCGAGCATATTAGCATTCCCCAGAGATCTCACTGTGCTCCATCCTTCTCCTGGTGAATACAGATGCAATGTACTAATTTAATACTTCCCTACGTCATCTCATTCCAAGCATAAATCCCCTTCTTTTTCCTTGAGCAGTCCTACCACCTTCTTGGTTAGTCTTTTGTTTTAACATTTTCTATAAAAAGCCTTGAGATTTTCTTTAATTTGACCTGCCAATGACTTTTCATGCCTCATATTTTTAGATGGGTTGCCAATCAAGTGGGCTGTTGTTGGCCAAGCTTGAAGTGTTGCACATTCCTCAGGCAAGTGGAAAGATTTCATTGGACTTGAGGCTTCATTGTAAATGACGCAAAGGTTTTTTTTGTAACTGGGAAGCGAGCACCGTGCTCAGAGGGGACCGTGCCTTTGCTGTGTCGGCACCCAAATTATGGAACGATCTGCCTCTCCACATTAAACAGGCCTCTTCTCTGTCTGTTTTTAAATCACTTCTTAAAACCCATCTCTTCTCCGTGGCCTTTGATACCCAGTAAGATGTCGACTTTATTGACTTGATTTAATTTCTTATTTTGATTGCTTTATTGCGTGGTTATTATTTTTACTCATGTTTTATGTCTTTTAATTTATTGTTGTATTTCATATATAATTTTTGCGCTTTATGTGAGCTGTTATGTTATGTTCTGTTATGTTGTCTTGTTTATTCTTCTGTACAGCACTTTGGTCAACATTGGTTGTCTTAAAGTGCTTAACAAATAAAGTTGGATTGGAGTTGGATTGGATGCCTTTCCGAGTGTTCAATGTTTATACGAGGGCCTGGATAAATTTAAAATTTGCCTTTACTCATTGGAGATTAGAAGATTAAGGGGTGAACACATGAGATATCTGAAATTCCCAAAATGATCAAGACGGTGATGCTGGGAGATTGTTTCCTTTGGCAGGATAGTGCTGAACCAAAAAAGCCTCTGGTTGAAGGTTCCAGGACCAAGGGGCTTCCATTTCATGTGTTATTTTCAGGAATAGGGTAACCCACAGGATGTTGAGAACATTGATGGGAATGGTGGGATTATTTTGCTGCAGGTGTTGGTAGGCATAGTAGAGAAACAATAGCTTTTCAGCCCAATCTCACCAACCAACACCATCCTCCATCTGCCACAGCATGTGACACCATGCAATTTGGTAACGGGCGATTCATAACTTCTAGGGGGAAGATTTAGCCCATCAGAATCAGAATTCAGAAATGAAACATTTACTTTATAGCCACCATTAGAGTAGTCGATGTTGTTGTGGTGCACACAATTCCCACAAAGGTCAACACAATTACAGCCAAATAACAGCCTGGGGATTTTTTTTAAACATCCATCCAATGATAGAACAGGCTTAGTTTGCAGTTTGATTGCTTGTCACAAACAAGGCCAGCAGCCAGTGCAAAACCATATAAAATTTTACATCTTCAATCCAGGTCTGTTATGTTAACAACTCAGTTCAAACTAAACACTGAAAAACAGTTTCAAGGGACAAACATTCTTGTGGGATTGACATTTTTCCCTATAGATACAAACTTTAATAGTTGAAAAAACACTCGGTGTCACAACGGGCTCCGACACAAATATCCAGAGCAACAAGAGAGGATGATGCAGGAAGCATCAGATTGCAATCGCATTTATTTTCTGCAAAATAATATTTTCTTCTGAATCTGGCCTGAAAAAGTTATGTTTTAAGTATCAAGTGCCCGTTATGCAGTTCCAGTTTGCATAATAGTTACCACATAAACACCAGAATTGAGATTAAGATCCCCCCAAATGGAGAAGCCTATACCATGCATCATAAAGTAGGATGGGGGATTTGTCCAAGATGAAGAAAACATCTCCACGCCGATGGTTGTAAATCTTTCGATTTGTCTACATCAGAGAGCAACAAATGGGCAACTGCTAAACATATAGAAAACCAAGATCAATATCTGGATACTGATGGATATCGCTCCTTATGGGGTTAGGAAGGAGAGATAAATCAGCCCTGATTGAATGGCAGTGGACTCAATGGGCCGAATGGCCTAATTCTACTCCTATCACTTATGAGAAACAGTAAACAAAGTGGAATTTAAGGATACGACCCCCATGATCTTATACACTGGTTGGACATGCCTGAAAGTCTTTCTTCAATGGATTTTTATTGTTATCTTTTATATTCTTTTAATTATCAAGAAGATAGAAGAGGGAATGGCCAGAAAGGTGGAATACGCTGAAAAAAGTTGTTGTCGTTGCTATGGCATGAATATGGGTGTTGTCGATTTCAAGCTTGCTCCCATTGGGAAAGATTTGGAGTGGAGGAACAGATACAACTTGGATGAGATGGGCAACTGCACGGAGGTGAAAGGAAGAACACCAATGGCAAGGTGAGATGACAAAATAGGGCACTTTTTTTGCAGAAGAAACAGATTACTTGGGATGATCGAGGTGTTTCAGTAACAGAAATCTTATACGAGTTACTGCAATGTCACTAAATAATAATATACATCCACTATGTCACATTTCACAAATACTGGTCTATTTGGCAAGCAACTACTCTACAGATCAAAAGCACTCAGAGCCACTAACCCACACCACAGTCATGAACAAAGCAGTCTCGGAAAGCAATGGGTTCTGCATCACATACTGGCTGCAACATGCTCTATGCACTACCACACCACAGCAGTAGCATCTCAAACATTACCTCGTACTCGTTCCAGAAGCTGCCAATACCAAAGGCGCAGCTCTACGCCAGAAAAGAAAGACCCAATGAAAGGCCGCACATTAAACAGGAGACAGCTGTAATAAGAAAGGTTAAAGACCGCACAAGACATCCGAAAATTCTCACCTTTTTGCTCTCCTCTCCACCAGATTAGAGCACTTTCCAACTCAACAGTTGCAAACAACTCTTCTGGAATGTTCTGAACAATCAACATCTTGTACTTTATCACCAAGGTTCTGAAGAATGGCTATCTTTTTTAACATACAAAGTGTTGCATGGTCTTTCAGAATTAATGTTAAATAAAGGTCCTGCAGATACAAGGAACTTTAGATGGTTCCCCATAAAAACCCAATGTCCTGCAGTAACTCAGTGGGTCAGGCAACTTCTCTGGAGAACACGAAAGGCAAACCCGTAACATTGCCAATTCATGTTCTCCAAAGTAGCTGCCTGACTCACAGAGTTATTCCAAAGGTACCTTTTAAACCAAGGTCCTGTCAGACATCAAAGAAAATTGAAGACACAAATTAATCCAGCTCATGGCCTCAGGAAAGAGGCACCCAAACGAATCACTTGGCCAAGGTTCATCATTCTGAAGTACACAACAGCATTTCTTTCTAAACGTGATAATGCTTTTATTTCTCCATCTATTCAGCATTGAGTTCCACTTTCCTCAGCATCTCTTTAACCCTTTGACGAGTTGTTTTAAATTATATTGCCTGAACTTTGACCCTTCTGTAAGGGGAAACATACCCTGTTTATATATTCTATTTAGGCCTTGCTCCAGAGAAAATCACAGATTATTTAATCTTTTCTCATTTGACAATCCGGCAACATCCTTTCAATTTTCTTCAGTGCCCTCTTGAGAACAATGTTGTTCATGCAAACAGCACTTCTGTGATGATCTGAAGTATTGTAAGCAAAATACTGCACATACTGAAATTCTGAAACAACCCCCAGAAAATAATTTTATAAGGTCAGCTAGTATGTGTGATCAAGATCTCAAACCCGGTACAAAGCTCATGGTCTACTGGACTGCAGGCATCCCAACTCCATTACACACTTTGGGGCATGGCCGTTGTAATTGAGCCTGGCTCTCCTTCCACTGCTAGCTCCTTCCATATACCCACCACCTACTGTGGAAACAGTTGCCTCTCATGTCCACTTTAAGCATCCCACCTCATCTATAGCCCACACAATGTGAAAGTGCTGTCCCTTGCATAACCTTTTGCAGTCCTCATTGAACCAGACATGATCTGTGGGTTGATTGTAATGCCACACCATGTTGTTTGATCGCAGGGGTATACATTCCTACTGCTGCTGCTGATTTACTACAATCACTGATACCCGCTCTTCAGCTGCCAGATCTGTTCTGAATAATTTTCCATTTGGGATAATGTAGCGCCGCATGTAAAAATGGGATTTTGTTTCCACAAGGACTGAGCACTGGTCACTTCTATCCATATTGTCAAGGATAGATGTACCTGGAACAGATAGATAGGTCACAATACAATCAAGTAGTCTTATGGTTCACTTGCGAGCACACACCCAACCAGCTAGCTATAGCACGTCCAGGGATTGGTTAGCTTATAGTAATTAGCAGGAAATAAACCATCACAAAGCCAAGGAAGAAACTTTCTGATGCAAGCACTGAAAGTAATTCATTGCAAAATGGAACATAGAAAAACATTCTGACATGTCACATGATTATGGGATAAATATTGGGAAGTGTAGCCATTCTCTTCTCTCAATGTGATGGGTTTTATTTTCACAGCAGAGTGACATGGCAGACCAACTCAACAGGGTGCCACATAAACCTGCATCTAATAATTAGATTTTCTTATTAACAATTGGTATATTTTCCCACTCCAGTGTCTTAATTTGGAGATACAGCGTGGAAACAGGCCCTTCAGTCCACCTAGTCTGCCCTGACCAGCAATCCACACTGATCAACATTATCCCATTAAGGAAATTGTAACCAAGCCAATTAGCCAACAAACCTGTACATCTTTGGAGTGAGCGGAGAAACCAGAGAAAACCTACATGTCAAGGGGAGAGTGTATAAACTCCATACACACAGCACCCATAACCAGAATTAAACCCGGGTCTCTGGCGCTGTGACGCAGCAACTCTACTGCTACGCCACCTTGCCACCAGCGTCGACCCCAATGGTTGCTGCCAGGTCTGCATGCCCTCTGTGGAGGACTTCATCATCAAATTTCCTTAGAAACCCTACCACTGTTCTAACAAAAATGCAAAATGCAAAAATGGAGCAGTCAGCTGCAGGAAGTACACAACTCCTTAGTTTACAGTACGACCCTGATAATCCAGAAACAGACCCATTCGAGGACAATCTAAGCATACACAAAGCCAACAGGTAGTGCAAAGAGAAAAACAACAAGCATAGAATATACTACAGCATTACAGATTAAGATAAATTGAAGATAAATTGTGAGATCTATTGACTGCTTTCCTGAAGCATCATGAAATGCTGATGTGGAAGTGCAGATGGAGTCGATGGGCAGGCAAAATGGTTTGTGTGATGGCTCGGCTGCATCCATAACTTTACAATTTCTCATTATCTTAGGCAGCACAATTGCCAAACCAAATTGTGATGTACTCCAAAAGGCTGATGAAAATCCCTTCTCTTGCCCTCTCCCATTCCGACACTTGCACCCCCTCACCCACATTTCCCCACTCCTGTCCCCCCCCCCCACCCCCTCTCCTCCCCCACCCCTCCTTTCTCCCCCACCCCCCTCCTCCTCTTTCTCTCCCCCCCCCCCCCCCCCCCCCCCCCCTCCTCTCTCTCTCTCCCCCCCCCCCCCCTTCTCTCTCCCCCCCCACCCTCTCCTCTCCCCCCCACCCTCTCCCCCTCCCCCATCTCTCCCCCTCACATCTCTCCCCCATCACCCTCCCTCTCCCCCGGTACCTCCTTCTCCTCCCTCCCTCCTCTCTCCACCACCCCCTCTTCTCTACCCCTTTTCTCCCCCCACCCACTCCCCGTCCCACTGACCGGTCGATGCGCCGCTCCCCTCCGCCGCCATCTTGCGCCAGGCCCAGCTGCAGCCTCGGCCTCAGACTGGACGCTCTACATTGACGGCGCCCACCCGCCAGCAGGAGGAGCAGGAGGTACCGGGGGCGGGGGGTGGGTGCAGTGGGGCCGCACGGATGGGGTGTAGTGGGGCCGGAGGGAGCGAGGAGCGGGGGCGAGGGTAGTGGAGCCGCGGGGCCGGAGGGAGGGAGCGAGGAGCGAGTGGTGGAGCCGCGGGGCCGGAGGGAGGAGCGGGGCCGGAGGGAGGAGCGGGGCCGGAGGGAGGGAGCGAGGAGCGGGGGCGAGAGTGTAGTGGAGCCGCGGGGCCGGAGCGAGGAGCGGGGGCGAGGAGGTAGTGGAGCCGCGGGGCCGGAGCGAGGGAGCGAGGAGCGGGGTGAGGGTAGTGGAGCCGCGGGGCCGGAGGGAGGGAGCGAGGAGCGGGGCGAGGGTGTAATGGAACCGCGGGGCCGGAGCGAGGGAGCGAGGAGCACAGGAACCGCCTTTTCTTCAGCCGTGTCTCCCCGACGCCGCCATCGCGCCAGCGCGCATGCTCCAGTTGAGCGCCCACTGCGCCGGCGCGGCGGGCCAGGAGTACGCATGCGTAACGAACCAGGTCACGTGGAACAGCGGACAATGCCCACGTGACCGGGGTCAGGGCCACACGTGACGTGACATGGACAGGGCCACACGTGACATGGACAGGACATGGACAGGGCCACACATGACATGGACAGGGCCACATGTGACATGGACAGGGCCACATGTGACATGGACAGGACCACACGTGACATGGACAGGACCACACGTGACATGGACAGGACCACACGTGACATGGACAGGGCCACACGTGACATGGACAGGACCACACGTGACATGGACAGGACCACACGTGACATGGACAGGACCACACGTGACATGGACAGGACCACACGTGACATGGACAGGACCACACGTGACATGGACAGGACCACATGTGACATGGACAGGGACCACACATGACCGAGGTCAGGGCCACATGTGACATGGACAGGGACCACACGTGACCAGGGTCAGGGCCACACGATGACATGGAGCAGGGCCACACGTGACATGGACACGGCCACACGTGACATGGACAGGGCCACATGTGACCAGGGACAGGGCCACATGTGACCGGGGTCAGGGGCCACACGATGGCATGGAGCAGGGCCACACGTGACATGGACAGGGCCACATGTGACATGGACAGGGCCACACGTGACATCGACAGGGCCACATGTGACCAGGGTCAGGGCCACACGATGACATGGAGCAGGGCCACACGTAACATGGACATGGACAGGGCCACACGTGACCAGGGTCCGGGCCACACGATGGCATGGAGCAGGGCCACACGTGACATGGACAGGGCCACACGTGACATGGACAGGGCCACACGTGACCAGGGTCAGGGCCACACGATGGCATGGAGTCAGGGCCACACGTGACATGGACAGGGCCACACGTGACCAGGGTCAGGGCCACACGTGACATCGACAGGGCCACATGTGACCAGGGTCAGGGCCACACGATGACATGGAGCAGGGCCACACGTGACATGGACAGGGCCACACGTGACATGGACAGGGCCACACGTGACCGGGGTCAGGGCCACACGTGACATGGAGCAGGGCCACACGTGACATGGACAGGGCCACACGTGACAGGGTCAGGGCCACACGTGACATCGACAGGGCCACATGTGACAGGTCAGGGCCCACGTGGGTCAGGGGGGCCACACGTGACATGGACAGGGCCACATGTGACCGGGGTCAGGGCCACACGTGACATGGAGTAGGGCCACACGTGACATGGACAGGGCCACACGTGACCAGGGTCAGGGCCACACGTGACATCGACAGGGCCACATGTGACCAGGGTCAGGGCCACACGTGACCGGGGTCAGGGCCACACGTGACATCGACAGGGCCACACGTGACTGGGACGGGGTCGCACGTGACTGGGACGGGGCCACAGACTTTTATATGTATTTTATGTAAGGTCGTCTCTTCTCTGGACCTTGAGTCTGAAATAAAGTTTAATGTAAAAAAAAACAGTTGGGACTGAAGGCAGATAAATCTCCAGAACCAGATGGTCTGTATCCCAGAGTACTCAAGGAGGTGGCCATAGAAACCGTGGATGCATTGGTGATCATTTTGGAATGTTCTTGACTCTGGATCAGTGGACAGGAGGATAGCAAATGTAACTCCACTTTTTACGAAATAAGAGAGAGAAAAAATCGGGAATTATAGACCAGTTAGCCTGACATCGGTAGTGGGGGAGATGCTCGAGTCGATTATTAAAGATGTTATCCATATAAACCACATAATTTTATCCCGTTTCGTTTCACAACTCATTATAAGAACATTCCCGCTGTTCCATTTGTGGCATGAGGGTTCCAGTCAGTGCTCTCATTTTGTATTTGTAGTTGGTGCTGCTGAGGTACAGATTTTCCATTGAAGCAGCAAAAACCTTGTGTAATTATATTGCCACCCTGTGGCTCAAATTAAAGTCAGTTATTTTTATGCAGAATTAAAGTAACATGCACCACCAGGTAGCAGGATAGAGATATCCATTTTCATGTGACTGATGTGTAATGCAGGTTTCTATGGTGATGCTGCTCTTGTTTATAGGAAACATGGCATAATTGGAGTTACAACTTCCATTGACTGGATGGGTATCTTGCTCATCACATTAGGTCCAGAGCCAGAGGGGAAATTGCATGCAATCAAGTGCAAATATTAGGCAAACAGTCACTGCCTGTATGAATGAATGAATAAGTTTATTGGCCAAGTATTCACATACAAGGAATTTGCCTTGGTGCTCCGCTCACAAGTGACAACATGATATACAATGACAGTTAAGAATGATACATAAAACATTAAACATGCAGGAAGAAGCAGTACTACTGAATGGTCGGATTTCAAAAGGCAGAAATAGACAGATGCTTGATTAGTCTGGGTATCAGAGTTATGGGAAGAAGGCAGGAGAATGGGGTTAGGATGGAGAGATGATTGAATGGTGGAATAGACCCGATGGGCTGAATGGCCCGATTCTGTGTGTTATGGTCGTCTCTCACTTAAGGAAATAGCTTTAAGCAGCCACTTTGTACAAAGAGCAATGAGTCAACAGAGGGCAATTGTTGTCCTGCAGACAACTACTGCCCCAGGTATAGATGGGGCATGTTGGCCAGTGTGGGCAAGTTGGGCTGAAGGGCCTGTTTCTGTGACTCTGGGACTAGTACAAATGGGGCATGTTGGCCAGTGTGGGCAAGTTGGGCTGAAGGGCCTGTTTCTGTGACTCTAGGACTAGTATAGATGGGGCATGTTGGTTGATGTGGGCTGAAGGGCCTGTTTCCGTGCAGGGTGACTCCATGACTCAGAAGAAGTTTAGAGATGCGGAGTAATGCTGAGGCTTTACTGGTGCTGGTGAGGCCACAAGGAGTATTGTGAGGAGTTTTGGGCCCCATATCTGAGGAGGGATGTGCTGGCTCTGGAGAGGGTCAAGAGGAGGTTTACAAGAATGATTCTGGAGATGATTGGGTTCATAAGGTCAAAAGGAATAGGAGCAGAATTAGGCCATTTGGCCTATCTACTCCGCCATTTAATCACAGCTGATCTATATCTCCCTCCTAACCCCATTTTCCTGCCTTCTCCCCATAACCTCTGACACCCGTACTAATCAAGATTCTATCTATCTCTGCCTTAAAAATATCAACCGACGTGGCCTCCACAGCCTTCTGTGGCAATTAATCCCACAAATTCACCACTCTCTGACTAAATAAATGTCTTCTTGTCTCCTTCCTAAAAGAATGTCCTTTAATTCTGAGGCTGTGACCTCTGATTCAAGACTCCCACTAGTGGAAACATCCTCTCCATATCTACTCTATCCAGGCCTTCAATTATTCTGTACGTTTCAAAGAGGTCCCCCCCTCGTTCTTCTAACCTCCAGCGAGTACAGGTCCAGTGCTGACAAACGCTCATCATAGGTTAACCTAATCATTCCTGGGATCTTTCTTGTAAACCTCCTCTGGACCCTCTCCAGAGCCAGCAAATTAATGTATGAGGAGCGTACAAAGACTCTGGGCCTGTATCACTGGAGTTTAGAAGAATGAGGGGGGACATAATAATGAATGGCCTGGATAGAGTGGATTTGGAGAATTTGTTAATTTAAACACGAGAGGGGAATAAGATGTATTTACAGAGCAATCGAATGTAAAGTTCTGACTTCTCACAGACTCGCTCAGTCTGAAGAGGGGTCTCAACCTGAAACGTCACCCATTCGTTCTCTCCACAGATGCTGCCCGTCCCGCTGAGTTACTCCAGCACTCTGTGAAACGTCACCTATCCATGTTCTCCACAGATGCTGCCTGACCCGCTGAGTTACTCCAGCACTCTGTGAAACGTCACCTATCCATGTTCTCCAGAGATGCTGCCTGACCCGCTGAGTTACTCCAGCAGCTGTATCCGTCTATAACATGCCCCATTTCCACCAGTCCCAGAGTCACGGAAACAGGCCCTTCAGCCCAACTTGCCCACACCGACCAACATGCCCCATCTACACTATTCCCAGAGTCATGGAAACTGGCTCCAGCTCAACTTGCCTACACCGACCGACATGCTCTATCTACACTTGTCACCCAGCGCGGAAACAGGCCATTCCTTCAGCCGAACTTACCCTCATGGCCAACATGCCCCATCTACACTAGTCACGGAAACAGACCCTTCAGCCCAACTTTCCCACAACGGCCAATGTGCCCCATCTACACTAGTCACCCAGCGCAGAAACAGGCCCTTCATTCAGCCGAACTTACCCTCATGGCCAACATGCCCCATCTACACTAGTCACGGAAACAGACCCTTCAGCCCAACTTGCCCACACCGGCCAACATGCCCCATCTACACCAGTCACTGAGTCATGCAAACAGGTCCTTCCTCCTGCCCAACTTGCCCACACCGGCCAACATGCCCCATCTACACTAGTCCCAGAGTCATGGAAACAGGCCCTTCCTTCAGCCCACCTTGCCCACACCTACCAACATGCCCCATCTACACTAGTCCCAGATTCACGGAAACAGGCCCTTCAGCCCATCTTGCCCACACCGGCCAACATGCCCTATTTACATTAGTCCCACCTGCCCGTGTTTGGCCCACGTCCCTCCAAACCTGTCCTTTCCATGTACCTGTCCAAATGTGAGAGTCCCAGCCTCAACTTCCCCCTCTGGCAACTCGTTCTATACACCCACCACCCTCCGTGTGGAAAAGTTTCCCCTCAGGTTGACATTCTCAATGAGAACAATTTGTGAACCAGCGAAGCTGGTGTGGAATAAAAAATGGAATCATGGATAGAAAAATGGGTTGGCACAGTGGTGCAGCGGTAGAGTTGCTGCCTCACAGCGCCAGAGACCCGGGTTCCATCCTGATTACGGGTGCTGTCAGTACAGAGTTTGCACGTTCTCCCCATGACCTGCGTGGGCTTTCTCTGGGCGCTCCGGCTTAAGGAATTAAGATATATTTAAGTCTCTGACAGGGAAATTCAAGCAGCCACTTTATGCAAAGAGCAACAAGTCGGAGGGCAATTATTGTCCCGCAGACATCTACTGCCCCAGGTGGATGTCATGATGTGTGCAACAAACATTGATTGGCCACTGGTGGGCGAAGGGTTAATGTGGTCATTGGCTTGATTGAAGCTGGTTAGAAAATTGTCAACTGCTGTGTATAAAAGGCTGAGTTATGGGAGTGTCTGAGTGCAGTTGTCCTGGGCTGTCGTCGGGAGCAGTGGTCAGTGTAGAGACAGGGAGTCTGTCTTTGTGCTCAGGGTAGAGACAGGGAGTCTGTCTTTGTGCTCAGGGTAGAGACAGGGAGTCTGTCTTTGTGCTCAGGGTAGAGACAGGGAGTCTCCCCTTGTGTCTGTTGTGGATCAACATCTCCAGGGCATGAGGTTGGTGAGAGCACTATTGCTCTCTACTGAATTGAAGATTGAGTGGGGATCTTATAGAAACTTACAAAATTCTTAAGAGGTTGGACAGGCTAGATGCAGGAAGATTGTTCCTGATGTTGGGGAAGTCCAGAACAAGGGGTACCTTGTCCTTTTACCATCTGGACGGGGGAAAATGGAGGAGGACTGGCCAAACTGTGTGCCTTCCAACACAGTGATGAATGCTGTGGTGGATGTTTATGTTACATTTTTATTGTGTTTTTGTGTGTGTTCTTTATAATTGTACCGCTGCTGACATATTCATTTCACTTGCACTTATGTGCAATGTGACAAATAAACTGTATTGTATTGTATTTAAGGATAAGGGTGAAATATTTTAGGACTGAGATGAGGAAAACATTTTTTCATACAGAGAGTGGTGAATCTCTGGAATTCTGTCACAGAAGGTAGTTGAGGCCAGTTCATTGGCTATATTTAAGAGGGAGTTCGATGTGGCCCTTGTGACTAGAAGGATCAGAAGGTATGGAGAGAAGGCAGGTACGGGATACTGAGTTGGATGATCAGCCATGATCACGTTGAATGGGGGTGCAGGCTCGAAGGACCGAATGGCCTCTACTCCTGCACCTATTGTCTATGTTTCTATGAATTGTGTTTGCTTCTTTGAGGCCATTCTTTGAGGCCATATTTTGTCCCTTTCACCTTGAGCCTTTGGCACTCACTCCATCCATATGCTCATCACTCCTCATGTGTACCACCTATTTACTTGTTGGCTTTGTCCTGCGTGCCTCTGCCTCTTTTCACTCTCTTTCATCAGTCTGAGGAAGGTTGCTGACCTATGGATGTGATCGGAGATAAGGTAGGTATTTCTAACCCTCTTCCGTTTAATGGGATAAATGTGTTCAATTATTGATTGCTTTTCCAAATTTGTTTCTTCAACATCGAGGAGCTCGCAGTCTCTGGTAGAGAGCGATGTCGGGAAGCTCCAAAGACCGCAAAAGGTTCGACTAGACCCCGAGTGAGCTGGGATTCAACCCCCCGATGCAGGACCCCCGACACGGACGGCCCGACCGCCGGCTACGGGAGTCAAGATCGTGCCGTCAACAGAAGGCCCCAGACCACAGGAGGCCAAAGAAGGGAAGAGTTTGAACTTTGTGTTCTGTTGCTTTTTATTGGTATGAGTGTCTGGTAAATGAAATTCCTCGTGTGCAAACATACTTTTTTTACACGAGCCACCCCATGTTTGAATCGTGAGTGTATATATACAGTGCTGGAGGAACTTGGTGGGTTTGACAACCCCTGAAGGATTGGACAGATGACTAATCGGGTCAGGAGCTCTCAGTCTGAAATACGGGGGAGAGCTGGAAATGAGGTGGGGGTTGGGCACTGCCTGACAAGTGATGGGTGGATTACAGGTGAGTGGGTGATGGGCAAATGGATGGAGTAAGTGCCAAAGGCTGAAGGTGAAAGTGATCAAACATGTTGGATAAGGACAAGAACTAAAATGTAAAACTAGGGTGAGGTGGGGTTGGAAGGTAAAAGGGAAATATGGACAAGGATTTGAGAGATGAGCATACTTCCCCTCATTAACTAACTAACCATAACTAACTAACTAACCATAACTAACCATAACTAAATAACCATAACTAAATACCACCAAATAGGAATAACTAAATACCACCAAATAGGAATAACTAAATACCACTAAATAGGAATAACTAAGTAATAACTAACTAGTCCTTGTATGCTCATCTTTCAAACAGGAATTCCATATTCCCTCTATCCCTTCCACCCATCTCTCTCCTAGTTTCATATTTCCGTTCTCTCCTTATTTGGCATTTTGTCCCTTTCACCTTGAGCCTTTGGCACTCACTCCATCCATATGGTCATCATGCCTCACATGTACCACCTATTTCCTTGCTTGCTTTGTCCTGCATGCCTCTGCCTCTTTTCACTCTCTTTCATCAGTCTGAGGAAGGTTGCTGACCTGAGGTGTCATCTGTCCATTCCACTTGCAGTCAGGCAGATTGTACCTGAACTGCTGAATGCCTCCAGCACTTTGTCTTTGAACAGAGCCATGTTCCCCGGTTGTAGTTGGCTCCTGTTACAGGGAAAGTAGAGTTTAATATTTTTGACTGAAGCTCTGGGGGGTTGGGTTATTCCAGGTATTTTTTAAACCATCTGGACACCACTGAATGTTTGTTTATATCTAATGTTTAAATGTCCACGTGGAGAGTGAGGCATCGGGCAACAAGGTTGGGAGAACTCTTGTGAAATATAATGGGTATTTGATGTAACTGGGGGTGTTGCTGTGCTTGTAGATTGTGTCAGTGCTGGAGTAACTCAATGGGTGCAGCAACATCGCTGGAGAACATGGATTGGTAATTCTGGGTTGGGACTCTTCAGACCTTAAACTCTTAAAGTAGTCTAAATATATTGGACTACCTTAATATTGGTCCAACCTGCAGGAGTCCTGACTGCAGAGACACAATGGTTCTGGTTGGAGATGCATCTCCAGGCATTGTCGACATGTCCAAGTGTTTTTACCTTCAGGACTAGAATCTTCTCACCCGGGACTGTCCGACCCACTGAGTTACTCCAGCACTTTGTCTAATTGTAGAGAAGGACGTTGGAACATTTCAAACATTAAAATGTTATGTTAATTTGATTTTTCAGCATCAAGTCTTCATGGATTTGGTCTTTATGGATGTCATCGGAGATAAGGTACGTATTTCTAACCCTCTTCAGTTTAATGGGATAAATGTGTTCAATTATTGATGGCTTTTCCAAATTTGTTTCTTCAACATCGAGGAGCTCGCAGTCTCTGGTAGAGACCGATGTCGGGAAGCTCCAAAGAACGCAAAAGGTTCGACTAGACCCCGAGTGAGCTGGGATTCAACCCCCCGATGCAGGACCCCCGACACGGACGGCCCGACCGCCGGCTACGGGAGTCAAGATCGTACCGTCAACGGAAGGCCCGAGGCCCCAGACCGCAGGAGGCCAAAGAAGGGAAGAGTTTGAACTTTGTGTTCTGTTGCTTTTTATTGGTATGAGTGTCTGGTAAATGAAATTCCTCGTGTGCAAACATACTTTTTTTACACGAGCCACCCCATGTTTGAATCGTGAGTGTATATATACAGTGCTGGAGGAACTTGGTGGGTTTGACAACCCCCTGAAGGATTGGACAGATGACTAATCGGGTCAGGAGCTCTCAGTCTGAAATACGGGGGAGAGCTGGAAATGAGGTGGGGGTTGGGCACTGCCTGACAAGTGATGGGTGGATTACAGGTGAGTGGGTGATGGGCAAATGGATGGAGTAAGTGCCAAAGGCTGAAGGTGAAAGTGATCAAACATGTTGGATAAGGACAAGAACTAAAATGTAAAACTAGGGTGAGGTGGGGTTGGAAGGTAAAAGGGAAATATGGACAAGGATTTGAGAGATGAGCATACTTCCCCTCATTAACTAACTAACCATAACTAACTAACCCTAACTAACTAACCAACCATAACTAACTAACCATAACTAACTAACCATAACTAAATACCACCAAATAGGAATAACCAAATAGGAATAACGAAATACCACCAAATAGGAATAACTAAATAGGAATAACTAAATAGGAATAACGAAATACCACCAAATAGGAATAACTAAGTAATAACTAACTAGTCCTTGTATGCTCATCTTTCAAACAGGAATTCCATATTCCCTCTATCCCTTCCACCCATTTCTCTCCTAGTTTCATATTTCCGTTCTCTCCTTATTTGGCATTTTGTCCCTTTCACCTTGAGCCTTTGGCACTCACTCCATCCATATGGTCATCATGCCTCACATGTACCACCTATTTCCTTGCTTGCTTTGTCCTGCATGCCTCTGCCTCTTTTCACTCTCTTTCATCAGTCTGAGGAAGGTTGCTGACCTGAGGTGTCATCTGTCCATTCCACTTGCAGTCAGGCAGATTGTACCTGAACTGCTGAATGCCTCCAGCACTTTGTCTTTGAACAGAGCCATGTTCCCCGGTTGTAGTTGGCTCCTGTTACAGGGAAAGTAGAGTTTAATATTTTTGACTGAAGCTCTGGGGGGTTGGGTTATTCCAGGTATTTTTTTAAACCATCTGGACACCACTGAATGTTTGTTTATATCTAATGTTTAAATGTCCACGTGGAGAGTGAGGCATCGGGCAACAAGGTTGGGAGAACTCTTGTGAAATATAATGGGTATTTGATGTAACTGGGGTGTTGCTGTGCTTGTAGATTGTGTCAGTGCTGGAGTAACTCAATGGGTGCAGCAACATCGCTGGAGAACATGGATTGGTAATTCTGGGTTGGGACTCTTCAGACCTTAAACTCTTAAAGTAGTCTAAATATATTGGACTACCTTAATATTGGTCCAACCTGCAGGAGTCCTGACTGCAGAGACACAATGGTTCTGGTTGGAGATACATCTCCAGGCATTGTCGACATGTCCAAGTGTTTTTACCTTCAGGATTAGAATCTTCTCACCCGGGACTGTCCGACCCACTGAGTTACTCCAGCACTTTGTCTAATTGTAGAGAAGGACGTTGGAACATTTCAAACATTAAAATGTTATGTTAATTTGATTTTTCAGCATCAAGTCTTCATGGATTTGGTCTTTATGGATGTCATCGGAGATAAGGTACGTATATCTAACCCTCTTCAGTTTAATGGGATAAATGCGTTCAATTATTGATGGCTTTTCCAAATTTGGTTCTTCAACATCGAGGAGCTCGCAGTCTCTGGTAGAGACCGATGTCGGGAAGCTCCAAAGACCGCAAAAGGTTCGACTAGACCCCGAGTGAGCTGGGATTCAACCCCCCGATGCAGGACCCCCGACACGGACGGCCCGACCGCCGGCTACGGGAGTCAAGATCGTACCGTCAACGGAAGGCCCCAGACCGCAGGAGGCCAAAGAAGGGAAGAGTTTGAACTTTGTGTTCTGTTGCTTTTTATTGGTATGAGTGTCTGGTAAATGAAATTCCTCGTGTTGCAAACATACTTTTTTTTACACGAGCCACCCCATGTTTGAATCGTGAGTGTATATATACAGTGCTGGAGGAACTTGGTGGGTTTGACAACCCCTGAAGGATTGGACAGATGACTAATCGGGTCAGGAGCTCTCAGTCTGAAATACGGGGGAGAGCTGGAAATGAGGTGGGGGTTGGGCACTGCCTGACAAGTGATGGGTGGATTACAGGTGAGTGGGTGATGGGCAAATGGATGGAGTAAGTGCCAAAGGCTGAAGGTGAAAGTGATCAAACATGTTGGATAAGGACAAGAACTAAAATGTAAAACTAGGGTGAGGTGGGGTTGGAAGGTAAAAGGGAAATATGGACAAGGATTTGAGAGATGAGCATACTTCCCCTCATTAACTAACTAACCGTAATAACTAACTAACTAACTAACGTAATAACTAACTAACTAACGTAATAACTAACTAACTAACGTAATAACTAACTAACTAACGTAATAACTAACTAACTAACTAACGTAATAACTAACTAACTAACTAACGTAATAACTACCTCTAAATAGGAATAACTAAGTAATAACTAACTAGTCCTTGTATGCTCATCTTTCAAACAGGAATTCCATATTCCCTCTATCCCTTCCACCCATCTCTCTCCTAGTTTCATCTTTCCGTTCTCTCCTTATTTGGCATTTTGTCCCTTTCACCTTGAGCCTTTGGCACTCACTCCATCCATATGTTCATCCCTGCTCACATGTACCACCTATTTCCTTGCTTGCTTTGTCCTGCATGCCTCTGCCTCTTTTCACTCTCTTTCATCAGTCTGAGGAAGGTTGCTGACCTGAGGTGTCATCTGTCCATTCCACTTGCAGTCAGGCAGATTGTACCTGAACTGCTGAATGCCTCCAGCACTTTGTCTTTGAACAGAGCCATGTTCCCCGGTTGTAGTTGGCTCCTGTTACAGGGAAAGTAGAGTTTAATATTTTTGACTGAAGCTCTGGGGGGTTGGGTTATTCCAGGTATTTTTTTAAACCATCTGGACACCACTGAATGTTTGTTTATATCTAATGTTTAAATGTCCACGTGGAGAGTGAGGCATCGGGCAACAAGGTTGGGAGAACTCTTGTGAAATATAATGGGTATTTGATGTAACTGGGGTGTTGCTGTGCTTGTAGATTGTGTCAGTGCTGGAGTAACTCAATGGGTGCAGCAACATCGCTGGAGAACATGGATTGGTAATTCTGGGTTGGGACTCTTCAGACCTTAAACTCTTAAAGTAGTCTAAATATATTGGACTACCTTAATATTGGTCCAACCTGCAGGAGTCCTGACTGCAGAGACACAATGGTTCTGGTTGGAGATGCATCTCCAGGCATTGTCGACATGTCCAAGTGTTTTTACCTTCAGGATTAGAATCTTCTCACCCGGGACTGTCCGACCCACTGAGTTACTCCAGCACTTTGTCTAATTGTAGAGAAGGACGTTGGAACATTTCAAACATTAAAATGTTATGTTAATTTGATTTTTCAGCATCAAGTCTTCATGGATTTGGTCTTTATGGATGTCATCGGAGATAAGGTACGTATTTCTAACCCTCTTCAGTTTAATGGGATAAATGTGTTCAATTATTGATGGCTTTTCCAAATTTGTTTCTTCAACATCGAGGAGCTCGCAGTCTCTGGTAGAGACCGATGTCGGGAAGCTCCAAAGACCGCAAAAGGTTCGACTAGACCCCGAGTGAGCTGGGATTCAACCCCCCGATGCAGGACCCCCGACACGGACGGCCCGACCGCCGGCTACGGGAGTCAAGATCGTCCCGTCAACGGAAGGCCCGAGGCCCCAGACCGCAGGAGGCCAAAGAAGGGAAGAGTTTGAACTTTGTGTTCTGTTGCTTTTTATTGGTATGAGTGTCTGGTAAATGAAATTCCTCGTGTGCAAACATACTTTTTTTACACGAGCCACCCCATGTTTGAATCGTGAGTGTATATATACAGTGCTGGAGGAACTTGGTGGGTTTGACAACCCCTGAAGGATTGGACAGATGACTAATCGGGTCAGGAGCTCTCAGTCTGAAATACGGGGGAGAGCTGGAAATGAGGTGGGGGTTGGGCACTGCCTGACAAGTGATGGGTGGATTACAGGTGAGTGGGTGATGGGCAAATGGATGGAGTAAGTGCCAAAGGCTGAAGGTGAAAGTGATCAAACATGTTGGATAAGGACAAGAACTAAAATGTAAAACTAGGGTGAGGTGGGGTTGGAAGGTAAAAGGGAAATATGGACAAGGATTTGAGAGATGAGCATACTTCCCCTCATTAACTAACTAACTAATAACTAAATAACAATAACTAACTAAACTAAATAACAATAACTAAATAATAACTAAATACCACCAAATAGGAATAACTAAATACCACTAAATAGGAATAACTAAGTAATAACTAACTAGTCCTTGTATGCTCATCTTTCAAACAGGAGTTCCATATTCCCTCTATCCCTTCCACCCATCTCTCTCCTAGTTTCATATTTCCGTTCTCTCCTTATTTGGCATTTTGTCCCTTTCACCTTGAGCCTTTGGCACTCACTCCATCCATATGGTCATCATGCCTCACATGTA
Organism: Leucoraja erinaceus; assembly: GCF_028641065.1. Classification (NCBI taxonomy): domain Eukaryota; kingdom Metazoa; phylum Chordata; class Chondrichthyes; order Rajiformes; family Rajidae; genus Leucoraja; species Leucoraja erinaceus. The sequence goes on from NW_026576619.1 coordinate 527,596, forward strand.
CCACCTATTTCCTTGCTTGCTTTGTCCTGCATGCCTCTGCCTCTTTTCACTCTCTTTCATCAGTCTGAGGAAGGTTGCTGACCTGAGGTGTCATCTGTCCATTCCACTTGCAGTCAGGCAGATTGTACCTGAACTGCTGAATGCCTCCAGCACTTTGTCTTTGAACAGAGCCATGTTCCCCGGTTGTAGTTGGCTCCTGTTACAGGGAAAGTAGAGTTTAATATTTTTGACTGAAGCTCTGGGGGGGGGGTTGGGTTATTCCAGGTTTTTTTTTAAACCATCTGGACACCACTGAATGTTTGTTTATATCTAATGTTTAAATGTCCACGTGGAGAGGAGGCATCGGGCAACAAGGTTGGGAGAACACTTGTGAAATATAATGGGTATTTGATGTAACTGGGGTGTTGCTGTGCTTGTAGATTGTGTCAGTGCTGGAGTAACTCAATGGGTGCAGCAACATCGCTGGAGAACATGGATTGGTAATTCTGGGTTGGGACTCTTCAGACCTTAAACTCTTAAAGTAGTCTAAATATATTGGACTACCTTAATATTGGTCCAACCTGCAGGAGTCCTGACTGCAGAGACACAATGGTTCTGGTTGGAGATGCATCTCCAGGCATTGTCGACATGTCCAAGTGTTTTTACCTTCAGGATTAGAATCTTCTCACCCGGGACTGTCCGACCCACTGAGTTACTCCAGCACTTTGTCTAATTGTAGAGAAGGACGTTGGAACATTTCAAACATTAAAATGTTATGTTAATTTGATTTTTCAGCATCAAGTCTTCATGGATTTGGTCTTTATGGATGTCATCGGAGATAAGGTACGTATTTCTAACCCTCTTCAGTTTAATGGGATAAATGCGTTCAATTATTGATGGCTTTTCCAAATTTGTTTCTTCAACATCGAGGAGCTCGCAGTCTCTGGTAGAGACCGATGTCGGGAAGCTCCAAAGAACGCAAAAGGTTCGACTAGACCCCGAGTGAGCTGGGATTCAACCCCCCGATGCAGGACCCCCGACACGGACGGCCCGACCGCCGGCTACGGGAGTCAAGATCGTACCGTCAACGGAAGGCCCGAGGCCCCAGACCGCAGGAGGCCAAAGAAGGGAAGAGTTTGAACTTTGTGTTCTGTTGCTTTTTATTGGTATGAGTGTCTGGTAAATGAAATTCCTCGTGTGCAAACATACTTTTTTTTTTTACACGAGCCACCCCATGTTTGAATCGTGAGTGTGTATATATACAGTGCTGGAGGAACTTGGTGGGTTTGACAACCCCTGAAGGGTTGGACAGATGACTAATCGGGTCAGGAGCTCTCAGTCTGAAATACGGGGGAGAGCTGGAAATGAGGTGGGGGTTGGGCACTGCCTGACAAGTGATGGGTGGATTACAGGTGAGTGGGTGATGGGCAAATGGATGGAGTAAGTGCCAAAGGCTGAAGGTGAAAGTGATCAAACATGTTGGATAAGGACAAGAACTAAAATGTAAAACTAGGGTGAGGTGGGGTTGGAAGGTAAAAGGGAAATATGGACAAGAATTTGAGAGATGAGCATACTTCCCCTCATTAACTAACTAACTAACTAACTAACTAACTAACTAACTAACCATAACTAAATAACTAACTAACTAACTAACCATAACTAAATACCACCAAATAGGAATAACTAAGTAATAACTAACTAGTCCTTGTATGCTCATCTTTCAAACAGGAATTCCATATTCCCTCTATCCCTTCCACCCATCTCTCTCCTAGTTTCATATTTCCGTTCTCTCCTTATTTGGCATTTTGTCCCTTTCACCTTGAGCCTTTGGCACTCACTCCATCCATATGGTCATCATGCCTCACATGTACCACCTATTTCCTTGCTTGCTTTGTCCTGCATGCCTCTGCCTCTTTTCACTCTCTTTCATCAGTCTGAGGAAGGTTGCTGACCTGAGGTGTCATCTGTCCATTCCACTTGCAGTCAGGCAGATTGTACCTGAACTGCTGAATGCCTCCAGCACTTTGTCTTTGAACAGAGCCATGTTCCCCGGTTGTAGTTGGCTCCTGTTACAGGGAAAGTAGAGTTTAATATTTTTGACTGAAGCTCTGGGGGGTTGGGTTATTCCAGGTATTTTTTTAAACCATCTGGACACCACTGAATGTTTGTTTATATCTAATGTTTAAATGTCCACGTGGAGAGTGAGGCATCGGGCAACAAGGTTGGGAGAACTCTTGTGAAATATAATGGGTATTTGATGTAACTGGGGTGTTGCTGTGCTTGTAGATTGTGTCAGTGCTGGAGTAACTCAATGGGTGCAGCAACATCGCTGGAGAACATGGATTGGTAATTCTGGGTTGGGACTCTTCAGACCTTAAACTCTTAAAGTAGTCTAAATATATTGGACTACCTTAATATTGGTCCAACCTGCAGGAGTCCTGACTGCAGAGACACAATGGTTCTGGTTGGAGATACATCTCCAGGCATTGTCGACATGTCCAAGTGTTTTTACCTTCAGGATTAGAATCTTCTCACCCGGGACTGTCCGACCCACTGAGTTACTCCAGCACTTTGTCTAATTGTAGAGAAGGACGTTGGAACATTTCAAACATTAAAATGTTATGTTAATTTGATTTTTCAGCATCAAGTCTTCATGGATTTGGTCTTTATGGATGTCATCGGAGATAAGGTACGTATTTCTAACCCTCTTCAGTTTAATGGGATAAATGTGTTCAATTATTGATGGCTTTTCCAAATTTGTTTCTTCAACATCGAGGAGCTCGCAGTCTCTGGTAGAGACCGATGTCGGGAAGCTCCAAAGACCGCAAAAGGTTCGACTAGACCCCGAGTGAGCTGGGATTCACCCCCCCGATGCAGGACCCCCGACACGGACGGCCCGACCGCCGGCTACGGGAGTCAAGATCGTCCCGTCAACGGAAGGCCCGAGGCCCCAGACCGCAGGAGGCCAAAGAAGGGAAGAGTTTGAACTTTGTGTTCTGTTGCTTTTTATTGGTATGAGTGTCTGGTAAATGAAATTCCTCGTGTGCAAACATACTTTTTTTTTTTACACGAGCCACCCCATGTTTGAATCGTGAGTGTGTATATATACAGTGCTGGAGGAACTTGGTGGGTTTGACAACCCCTGAAGGATTGGACAGATGACTAATCGGGTCAGGAGCTCTCAGTCTGAAATACGGGGGAGAGCTGGAAATGAGGTGGGGGTTGGGCACTGCCTGACAAGTGATGGGTGGATTACAGGTGAGTGGGTGATGGGCAAATGGATGGAGTAAGTGCCAAAGGCTGAAGGTGAAAGTGATCAAACATGTTGGATAAGGACAAGAACTAAAATGTAAAACTAGGGTGAGGTGGGGTTGGAAGGTAAAAGGGAAATATGGACAAGGATTTGAGAGATGAGCATACTTCCCCTCATTAACTAACTAACCCTAACTAACTAACTAACTAACCATAACTAAATAACCATAACTAAATACCACCAAATAGGAATAACTAAATAAGTTATAACTAAATAGTAATAACTAAATACCACCAAAAGGAATAACTAAATAACAAATAGGAATAATAAATAATAACTAAATAGGAATAACTAAGTAATAACTAACTAGTCCTTGTACGCTCATCTTTCAAACAGGAGTTCCATATTCCCTCTATCCCTTCCACCCATCTCTCTCCTAGTTTCATATTTCCGTTCTCTCCTTATTTGGCATTTTGTCCCTTTCACCTTGAGCCTTTGGCACTCACTCCATCCATATGGTCATCATGCCTCACATGTACCACCTATTTCCTTGCTTGCTTTGTCCTGCATGCCTCTGCCTCTTTTCACTCTCTTTCATCAGTCTGAGGAAGGTTGCTGACCTGAGGTGTCATCTGTCCATTCCACTTGCAGTCAGGCAGATTGTACCTGAACTGCTGAATGCCTCCAGCACTTTGTCTTTGAACAGAGCCATGTTCCCCGGTTGTAGTTGGCTCCTGTTACAGGGAAAGTAGAGTTTAATATTTTTGACTGAAGCTCTGGGGGGTTGGGTTATTCCAGGTTTTTTTTTAAACCATCTGGACACCACTGAATGTTTGTTTATATCTAATGTTTAAATGTCCACGTGGAGAGGGGCATCGGGCAACAAGGTTGGGAGAACACTTGTGAAATATAATGGGTATTTGATGTAACTGGGGTGTTGCTGTGCTTGTAGATTGTGTCAGTGCTGGAGTAACTCAATGGGTGCAGCAACATCGCTGGAGAACATGGATTGGTAATTCTGGGTTGGGACTCTTCAGACCTTAAACTCTTAAAGTAGTCTAAATATATTGGACTACCTTAATATTGGTCCAACCTGCAGGAGTCCTGACTGCAGAGACACAATGGTTCTGGTTGGAGATACATCTCCAGGCATTGTCGACATGTCCAAGTGTTTTTACCTTCAGGATTAGAATCTTCTCACCCGGGACTGTCCGACCCACTGAGTTACTCCAGCACTTTGTCTAATTGTAGAGAAGGACGTTGGAACATTTCAAACATTAAAATGTTATGTTAATTTGATTTTTCAGCATCAAGTCTTCATGGATTTGGTCTTTATGGATGTCATCGGAGATAAGGTACGTATTTCTAACCCTCTTCAGTTTAATGGGATAAATGTGTTCAATTATTGATGGCTTTTCCAAATTTGTTTCTTCAACATCGAGGAGCTCGCAGTCTCTGGTAGAGACCGATGTCGGGAAGCTCCAAAGACCGCAAAAGGTTCGACTAGACCCCGAGTGAGCTGGGATTCAACCCCCCGATGCAGGACCCCCGACACGGACGGCCCGACCGCCGGCTACGGGAGTCAAGATCGTACCGTCAACGGAGGCTCGAGGCCCCAGACCGCAGGAGGCCAAAGAAGGGAAGAGTTTGAACTTTGTGTTCTGTTGCTTTTTATTGGTATGAGTGTCTGGTAAATGAAATTCCTCGTGTGCAAACATACTTTTTTTTTTTTACACGAGCCACCCCATGTTTGAATCGTGAGTGTGTATATATACAGTGCTGGAGGAACTTGGTGGGTTTGACAACCCCTGAAGGATTGGACAGATGACTAATCGGGTCAGGAGCTCTCAGTCTGAAATACGGGGGAGAGCTGGAAATGAGGTGGGGGTTGGGCACTGCCTGACAAGTGATGGGTGGATTACAGGTGAGTGGGTGATGGGCAAATGGATGGAGTAAGTGCCAAAGGCTGAAGGTGAAAGTGATCAAACATGTTGGATAAGGACAAGAACTAAAATGTAAAACTAGGGTGAGGTGGGGTTGGAAGGTAAAAGGGAAATATGGACAAGAATTTGAGAGATGAGCATACTTCCCCTCATTAACTAACTAACCCTAACTAACTAACTAACTAACTAACTAACTAACTAAAATAACTAAATAACTAAATACTAACCAAATAACTATACTAATATAAATAACAAATAGGAATAACTAAATAATAACTCAATACCTCTAAATAGGAATAACTAAGTAATAACTAACTAGTCCTTGTATGCTCATCTTTCAAACAGGAATTCCATATTCCCTCTATCCCTTCCACCCATCTCTCTCCTAGTTTCATATTTCCGTTCTCTCCTTATTTGGCATTTTGTCCCTTTCACCTTGAGCCTTTGGCACTCACTCCATCCATATGGTCATCATGCCTCACATGTACCACCTATTTCCTTGCTTGCTTTGTCCTGCATGCCTCTGCCTCTTTTCACTCTCTTTCATCAGTCTGAGGAAGGTTGCTGACCTGAGGTGTCATCTGTCCATTCCACTTGCAGTCAGGCAGATTGTACCTGAACTGCTGAATGCCTCCAGCACTTTGTCTTTGAACAGAGCCATGTTCCCCGGTTGTAGTTGGCTCCTGTTACAGGGAAAGTAGAGTTTAATATTTTTGACTGAAGCTCTGGGGGGGTTGGGTTATTCCAGGGTTTTTTTAAACCATCTGGACACCACTGAATGTTTGTTTATATCTAATGTTTAAATGTCCACGTGGAGAGTGAGGCATCGGGCAACAAGGTTGGGAGAACTCTTGTGAAATATAATGGGTATTTGATGTAACTGGGGTGTTGCTGTGCTTGTAGATTGTGTCAGTGCTGGAGTAACTCAATGGGTGCAGCAACATCGCTGGAGAACATGGATTGGTAATTCTGGGTTGGGACTCTTCAGACCTTAAACTCTTAAAGTAGTCTAAATATATTGGACTACCTTAATATTGGTCCAACCTGCAGGAGTCCTGACTGCAGAGACACAATGGTTCTGGTTGGAGATACATCTCCAGGCATTGTCGACATGTCCAAGTGTTTTTACCTTCAGGATTAGAATCTTCTCACCCGGGACTGTCCGACCCACTGAGTTACTCCAGCACTTTGTCTAATTGTAGAGAAGGACGTTGGAACATTTCAAACATTAAAATGTTATGTTAATTTGATTTTTCAGCATCAAGTCTTCATGGATTTGGTCTTTATGGATGTCATCGGAGATAAGGTACGTATTTCTAGCCCTCTTCAGTTTAATGGGATAAATGTGTTCAATTATTGATGGCTTTTCCAAATTTGTTTCTTCAACATCGAGGAGCTCGCAGTCTCTGGTAGAGACCGATGTCGGGAAGCTCCAAAGACCGCAAAAGGTTCGACTAGACCCCGAGTGAGCTGGGATTCAACCCCCCGATGCAGGACCCCCGACACGGACGGCCCGACCGCCTGCTACAGGAGTCAAGATCGTCCCGTCAACGGAAGGCTCGAGGCCCCAGACCGCAGGAGGCCAACGAAGGGAAGAGTTTGAACTTTGTGTTCTGTTGCTTTTTATTGGTATGAGTGTCTGGTAAATGAAATTCCTCGTGTGCAAACATTTTTTTTTTACACGAGCCACCCCATGTTTGAATCGTGAGTGTATATATACAGTGCTGGAGGAACTTGGTGGGTTTGACAACCCCTGAAGGATTGGACAGATGACTAATCGGGTCAGGAGCTCTCAGTCTGAAATACGGGGGAGAGCTGGAAATGAGGTGGGGGTTGGGCACTGCCTGACAAGTGATGGGTGGATTACAGGTGAGTGGGTGATGGGCAAATGGATGGAGTAAGTGCCAAAGGCTGAAGGTGAAAGTGATCAAACATGTTGGATAAGGACAAGAACTAAAATGTAAAACTAGGGTGAGGTGGGGTTGGAAGGTAAAAGGGAAATATGGACAAGGATTTGAGAGATGAGCATACTTCCCCTCATTAACTAACTAACTAACTAACTAACTAACCATAACTAACTAACCATAACTAAATACCACCAAATAGGAATAACTAAATACCACCAAATAGGAATAACTAAATAATAACTAAATACCACTAAATAGGAATAACTAAGTAATAACTAACTAGTCCTTGTATGCTCATCTTTCAAACAGGAGTTCCATATTCCCTCTATCCCTTCCACCCATCTCTCTCCTAGTTTCATATTTCCGTTCTCTCCTTATTTGGCATTTTGTCCCTTTCACCTTGAGCCTTTGGCACTCACTCCATCCATATGGTCATCATGCCTCACATGTACCACCTATTTCCTTGCTTGCTTTGTCCTGCATGCCTCTGCCTCTTTTCACTCTCTTTCATCAGTCTGAGGAAGGTTGCTGACCTGAGGTGTCATCTGTCCATTCCACTTGCAGTCAGGCAGATTGTACCTGAACTGCTGAATGCCTCCAGCACTTTGTCTTTGAACAGAGCCATGTTCCCCGGTTGTAGTTGGCTCCTGTTACAGGGAAAGTAGAGTTTAATATTTTTGACTGAAGCTCTGGGGGGTTGGGTTATTCCAGGTATTTTTTAAACCATCTGGACACCACTGAATGTTTGTTTATATCTAATGTTTAAATGTCCACGTGGAGAGTGAGGCATCGGGCAACAAGGTTGGGAGAACTCTTGTGAAATATAATGGGTATTTGATGTAACTGGGGTGTTGCTGTGCTTGTAGATTGTGTCAGTGCTGGAGTAACTCAATGGGTGCAGCAACATCGCTGGAGAACATGGATTGGTAATTCTGGGTTGGGACTCTTCAGACCTTAAACTCTTAAAGTAGTCTAAATATATTGGACTACCTTAATATTGGTCCAACCTGCAGGAGTCCTGACTGCAGAGACACAATGGTTCTGGTTGGAGATACATCTCCAGGCATTGTCGACATGTCCAAGTGTTTTTACCTTCAGGATTAGAATCTTCTCACCCGGGACTGTCCAACCCACTGAGTTACTCCAGCACTTTGTCTAATTGTAGAGAAGGACGTTGGAACATTTCAAACATTAAAATGTTATGTTAATTTGATTTTTCAGCATCAAGTCTTCATGGATTTGGTCTTTATGGATGTCATCGGAGATAAGGTACGTATTTCTAACCCTCTTCAGTTTAATGGGATAAATGCGTTCAATTATTGATGGCTTTTCCAAATTTGTTTCTTCAACATCGAGGAGCTCGCAGTCTCTGGTAGAGACCGATGTCGGGAAGCTCCAAAGACCGCAAAAGGTTCGACTAGACCCCGAGTGAGCTGGGATTCAACCCCCCGATGCAGGACCCCCGACACGGACGGCCCGACCGCCGGCTACGGGAGTCAAGATCGTACCGTCAACGGCCCGAGGCCCCAGACCGCAGGAGGCCAAAGAAGGGAAGAGTTTGAACTTTGTGTTCTGTTGCTTTTTATTGGTATGAGTGTCTGGTAAATGAAATTCCTCGTGTGCAAACATACTTTTTTTTTTTACACGAGCCACCCCATGTTTGAATCGTGAGTGTGTATATATACAGTGCTGGAGGAACTTGGTGGGTTTGACAACCCCTGAAGGGTTGGACAGATGACTAATCGGGTCAGGAGCTCTCAGTCTGAAATACGGGGGAGAGCTGGAAATGAGGTGGGGGTTGGGCACTGCCTGACAAGTGATGGGTGGATTACAGGTGAGTGGGTGATGGGCAAATGGATGGAGTAAGTGCCAAAGGCTGAAGGTGAAAGTGATCAAACATGTTGGATAAGGACAAGAACTAAAATGTAAAACTAGGGTGAGGTGGGGTTGGAAGGTAAAGGGGAAATATGGACAAGGATTTGAGAGATGAGCATACTTCCCCTCATTAACTAACTAACCATAACTAACCATAACTAACCATAACTAAATACCAACAAATAGGAAGAACTAAATACCACTAAATAGGAATAACTAAGTAATAACTAACTAGTCCTTGTATGCTCATCTTTCAAACAGGAGTTCCATATTCCCTCTATCCCTTCCACCCATCTCTCTCCTAGTTTCATATTTCCGTTCTCTCCTTATTTGGCATTTTGTCCCTTTCACCTTGAGCCCTTGGCACTCACTCCATCCATATGTTCATCACGCCTCACATGTACCACCTATTTCCTTGCTTGCTTTGTCCTGCATGCCTCTGCCTCTTTTCACTCTCTTTCATCAGTCTGAGGAAGGTTGCTGACCTGAGGTGTCATCTGTCCATTCCACTTGCAGTCAGGCAGATTGTACCTGAACTGCTGAATGCCTCCAGCACTTTGTCTTTGAACAGAGCCATGTTCCCCGGTTGTAGTTGGCTCCTGTTACAGGGAAAGTAGAGTTTAATATTTTTGACTGAAGCTCTGGGGGGTTGGGTTATTCCAGGTATTTTTTAAACCATCTGGACACCACTGAATGTTTGTTTATATCTAATGTTTAAATGTCCACGTGGAGAGGGGCATCGGGCAACAAGGTTGGGAGAACACTTGTGAAATATAATTGGTATTTGATGTAACTGGGGTGTTGCTGTGCTTGTTGATTGTGTCAGTGCTGGAGTAACTCGATGGGTGCAGCAACATCGCTGGAGAACATGGATTGGTAATTCTGGGTTGGGACTCTTCAGACCTTAAACTCTTAAAGTAGTCTAAATATATTGGACTACCTTAATATTGGTCCAACCTGCAGGAGTCCTGACTGCAGAGACACAATGGTTCTGGTTGGAGATACATCTCCAGGCATTGTCGACATGTCCAAGTGTTTTTACCTTCAGGATTAGAATCTTCTCACCCGGGACTGTCCGACCCACTGAGTTACTCCAGCACTTTGTCTAATTGTAGAGAAGGACGTTGGAACATTTCAAACATTAAAATGTTATGTTAATTTGATTTTTCAGCATCAAGTCTTCATGGATTTGGTCTTTATGGATGTCATCGGAGATAAGGTACGTATTTCTAACCCTCTTCAGTTTAATGGGATAAATGTGTTCAATTATTGATGGCTTTTCCAAATTTGTTTCTTCAACATCGAGGAGCTCGCAGTCTCTGGTAGAGACCGATGTCGGGAAGCTCCAAAGACCGCAAAAGGTTCGACTAGACCCCGAGTGAGCTGGGATTCAACCCCCCGATGCAGGACCCCCGACACGGACGGCCCGACCGCCTGCTACGGGAGTCAAGATCGTCCCGTCAACGGAAGGCCCGAGGCCCCAGACCGCAGGAGGCCAAAGAAGGGAAGAGTTTGATCTTTGTGTTCTGTTGCTTTTTATTGGTATGAGTGTCTGGTAAATGAAATTCCTCGTGTGCAAACATACTTTTTTTTTTTACACGAGCCACCCCATGTTTGAATCGTGAGTGTGTATATATACACAGTGCTGGAGGAACTTGGTGGGTTTGACACCCCCTGAAGGATTGGACAGATGACTAATCGGGTCAGGAGCTCTCAGTCTGAAATACGGGGGAGAGCTGGAAATGAGGTGGGGGTTGGGCACTGCCTGACAAGTGATGGGTGGATTACAGGTGAGTGGGTGATGGGCAAATGGATGGAGTAAGTGCCAAAGGCTGAAGGTGAAAGTGATCAAACATGTTGGATAAGGACAAGAACTAAAATGTAAAACTAGGGTGAGGTGGGGTTGGAAGGTAAAAGGGAAATATGGACAAGGATTTGAGAGATGAGCATACTTCCCCTCATTAACTAACTAACCATAACTAACTAACTAACTAACCTAACTAACCATAACTAAATACCACAATAACTAAATAATAACTAAATACCACTAAATAGGAATAACTAAGTAATAACTAACTAGTCCTTGTATGCTCATCTTTCAAACAGGAGTTCCATATTCCCTCTATCCCTTCCACCCATCTCTCTCCTAGTTTCATATTTCCGTTCTCTCCTTATTTGGCATTTTGTCCCTTTCACCTTGAGCCTTTGGCACTCACTCCATCCATATGTTCATCACGCCTCACATGTACCACCTATTTCCTTGCTTGCTTTGTCCTGCATGCCTCTGCCTCTTTTCACTCTCTTTCATCAGTCTGAGGAAGGTTGCTGACCTGAGGTGTCATCTGTCCATTCCACTTGCAGTCAGGCAGATTGTACCTGAACTGCTGAATGCCTCCAGCACTTTGTCTTTGAACAGAGCCATGTTCCCCGGTTGTAGTTGGTTCCTGATACAGGGAATGTGGAGTTTAATATTGTGGCAAGTCTCACTTTTTATTAATGCTGCCCTTCAAATTACTGTAGTTTTTGCAGTTGGTTTAAATCTCTGATTTGGATACATCTGCAGTGGCAGCATTTCCTAGTCTGTGTTCCTCTAAGGAGTGAACAGTTCCTGTTAGTTTCCACCCAGAGTCTCAAAAGACTGGGCTCTATGCTGGTAGAAAGATCTGCTAGGGTTAGTCAGTCTTCTCCCAATCTGCCAATGTTGGCATGTGCTGGGGTAAACTTCTTCCCCCATCACTGTTACTTTGGTTTGTTGCTGATGTAATTTAAAGGATGTTTTCATTGAAAGCAATGTGCAAGGCATGGGTGTGTTTTCACTGGATATTCTGAACGCCCTGTATGCTCCTGTTGGTGTACAGGCATTGATGCCCATGTTATACAGCAGCAGGTGGCAGTCACAGAACAGTGTTTGGTTTAGCTGGGGTGTTGCTGAGCCTGTTGATTAAGTCGATGTATTCTGATAACTTGCAGGATTCACTGCTGTGGTCACTTGAAGTGGGCCTTCCTGGAGATATTTCTCTAGGCACTGTCCAGGTGTCTGAGTGTTCATTTTAGAGAATGTATACTTTTGTCACCCTGTGCTCTATTCATTAACCTGCTACGTGTTTCTAATTATGGTCGAGGCGCCAAGAACCTGTAGTGCCCATCCACAATGTCCCCATCCAAAATGTTCCCAATCTCCTTCATTACCTGATAGATGGGTTGTCAACTTGGTGATCCAAGTACGTACTTGTGGTTAAAGGTGTAAAACAGAATGTTGGGTGGATTCAAACTATCAGTGATTGTTGTATCCCCGAACTGTTGTATCCCCGAACTGTTGTATCGCCGAATTGTTGTATCGCCGAATTGTTGTATCGCCGAATTGTTGTATTGTTGTATCGCCGAATTGTTGTATCGCCGAACTGTTGTATCGCCGATTGTTGTATCGCCCCAATTGTTGTATCGCCGAACTGTTGTATCGCCGAACTGTTGTATCGCCGAATTGTTGTATCGCCGAATTGTTGTATCGCCGAATTGTTGTATCGCCGAATTGTTGTATCGCCGAATTGTTGTATCGCCGAACTGCTGTATCGCCGCATTGCTGTATCGCCGCTAGGGTTTAGAGTTGCTAGGGGTTAGAGTTGCTAGGGTTTAGAGATGCATGGGTTTAGAGTTGCTAGGTTTTAGAGTTGCTAGGGTTTAGAGTTGCTAGGGTTTAGAGTTGCTAGGGTTTAGAGTTGCTAGGGTTTAGAGTTGCTAGGGTTTTAGAGTTGCTAGGGTTTAGAGTTGCTAGGGTTTAGAGTTGCTAGGGTTTAGAGTTGCTAGGGTTTAGAGTTGCTAGGGTTTTAGAGTTGCTAGGGTTTAGAGTTGCTAGGGTTTAGAGTTGCTAGGGTTTAGAGTTGCTAGGGTTTAGAGTTGCTAGGGTTTAGAGTTGCTAGGGTTTAGAGTTGCTAGGGTTTAGAGTTGCTAGGGTTTAGTTGCTAGGGTTTAGAGTTGCTAGGGTTTAGAGTTGCTAGGGTTTAGAGTTGCTAGGGTTTAGAGTTGCTAGGGTTTAGAGTTGCTAGGGTTTAGAGTTGCTAGGGTTTAGAGTTGCTAGGGTTTAGAGTTGCTAGGGTTTAGAGTTGCTAGGGTTTAGAGAGTTGCTAGGGTTTAGAGTTGCTAGGGTTGCTAGGGTTAGAGTTGCTAGGGTTTAGAGTTGCTAGGGTTTAGAGTTGCTAGGGTTTTTAGAGTTGCTAGGGTTTAGAGTTGCTAGGGTTTAGAGTTGCTAGGGTTTAGAGTTGCTAGGGGTTTAGAGTTGCTAGGGTTTAGAGTTGCTAGGGTTTAGAGTTGCTAGGGTTTAGAGTTGCTAGGTTTTAGAGTTGCTAGGGTTTAGAGTTGCTAGGGTTTAGAGTTGCTAGGTTTTTTAGAGTTGCTAGGGTTTAGAGTTGCTAGGGTTTAGAGTTGCTAGGGTTTAGAGTTGCTAGGGTTTAGAGTTGCTAGGGTTTAGAGTTGCTAGGGTTTAGAGTTGCTAGGGTTTAGAGTTGCTAGGGTTTAGAGTTGCTAGGGTTTAGAGTTGCTAGGGTTTAGAGTTGCTAGGGTTTAGAGTTGCTAGGGTTTAGAGTTGCTAGGGTTTAGAGTTGCTAGGGTTTAGAGTTGCTAGGGTTTAGAGTTGCTAGGGTTTAGAGTTGCTAGGGTTTAGAGTTGCTAGGGTTTAGAGTTGCTAGGGTTTAGAGTTGCTAGGGTTTAGAGTTGCTAGGGTTTAGAGTTGCTAGGGTTTAGAGTTGCTAGGGTTTAGAGTTGCTAGGGTTTAGAGTTGCTAGGGTTTAGAGTTGCTAGGGTTTAGAGTTGCTAGGGTTTAGAGTTGCTAGGGTTTAGAGTTGCTAGGGTTTAGAGTTGCTAGGGTTTAGAGTTGCTAGGGTTTAGAGTTGCTAGGGTTTAGAGTTGCTAGGGTTTAGAGTTGCTAGGGTTTAGAGTTGCTAGGGTTTAGAGTTGCTAGGGTTTAGAGTTGCTAGGGTTTAGAGTTGCTAGGGTTTTAGAGTTGCTAGGGTTTTAGAGTTGCTAGGGTTTAGAGTTGCTAGGGTTTAGAGTTGCTAGGGTTTAGAGTTGCTAGGGTTTAGAGTTGCTAGGGTTTAGAGTTGCTAGGGTTTAGAGTTGCTAGGGTTTAGAGTTGCTAGGGTTTAGAGTTGCTAGGGTTTAGAGTTGCTAGGGTTTTAGAGTTGCTAGGGTTTAGAGTTGCTAGGGTTTAGAGTTGCTAGGGTTTAGAGTTGCTAGGGTTTAGAGTTGCTAGGGTTTAGAGTTGCTAGGGTTTAGAGTTGCTAGGGTTTAGAGTTGCTAGGGTTTAGAGTTGCTAGGGTTTAGAGAGTTGCTAGGGTTTAGAGTTGCTAGGGTTTAGAGTTGCTAGGGTTTAGAGTTGCTAGGGTTTAGAGTTGCTAGGGTTTAGAGTTGCTAGGGTTTAGAGTTGCTAGGGTTTAGAGTTGCTAGGGTTTAGAGTTGCTAGGGTTTAGAGTTGCTAGGGTTTAGAGTTGCTAGGGTTTAGAGTTGCTAGGGTTTAGAGTTGCTAGGGTTTAGAGTTGTTTAGAGTTGCTAGGGTTTAGAGTTGCTAGGGTTTAGAGTTGCTAGGGTTTAGAGTTGCTAGGGTTTAGAGTTGCTAGGGTTTAGAGTTGCTAGGGTTTAGAGTTGCTAGGGTTTAGAGTTGCTAGGGTTTAGAGTTGCTAGGGTTTAGAGTTGCTAGGGTTTAGAGTTGCTAGGGTTTAGAGTTGCTAGGGTTTAGAGTTGCTAGGGTTTAGAGTTGCTAGGGTTTAGAGTTGCTAGGGTTTAGAGTTGCTAGGGTTTAGAGTTGCTAGGGTTTAGAGTTGCTAGGGTTTAGAGTTGCTAGGGTTTAGAGTTGCTAGGGTTTAGAGTTGCTAGGGTTTAGAGTTGCTAGGGTTTAGAGTTGCTAGGGTTTAGAGTTGCTAGGGTTTAGAGTTGCTAGGGTTTAGAGTTGCTAGGGTTTAGAGTTGCTAGGGTTTAGAGTTGCTAGGGTTTAGAGTTGCTAGGGTTTAGAGTTGCTAGGGTTTAGAGTTGCTAGGGTTTTAGAGTTGCTAGGGTTTAGAGTTGCTAGGGGTTTAGAGTTGCTAGGGTTTAGAGTTGCTAGGGTTTAGAGTTGCTAGGGTTTAGAGTTGCTAGGGTTTAGAGTTGCTAGGGTTTAGAGTTGCTAGGGTTTAGAGTTGCTAGGGTTTAGAGTTGCTAGGGTTTAGAGTTGCTAGGGTTTAGAGTTGCTAGGGTTTAGAGTTGCTAGGGTTTAGAGTTGCTAGGGTTTAGAGTTGCTAGGGTTTAGAGTTGCTAGGGTTTAGAGTTGCTAGGGTTTAGAGTTGCTAGGGTTTAGAGTTGCTAGGGTTTTAGAGTTGCTAGGGTTTAGAGTTGCTAGGGTTTAGAGTTGCTAGGGTTTAGAGTTGCTAGGGTTTAGAGTTGCTAGGGTTTAGAGTTGCTAGGGTTTAGAGTTGCTAGGGTTTAGAGTTGCTAGGGTTGCTAGTTGCTAGGGTTTAGAGTTGCTAGGTTTAGAGTTGCTAGGGTTTAGAGTTGCTAGGGTTTAGAGTTGCTAGGGTTTAGAGTTGCTAGGGTTTAGAGTTGCTAGGGTTTAGAGTTGCTAGGGTTTAGAGTTGCTAGGGTTTAGAGTTGCTAGGGTTTAGAGTTGCTAGGGTTTAGAGTTGCTAGGGTTTAGAGAGTTGCTAGGGTTTAGAGTTGCTAGGGTTTAGAGTTGCTAGGGTTTAGAGTTGCTAGGGTTTAGAGTTGCTAGGGTTTTAGAGTTGCTAGGGTTTAGAGTTGCTAGGGTTTAGAGTTGCTAGGGTTTAGAGTTGCTAGGGTTTAGAGTTGCTAGGGTTTAGAGTTGCTAGGGTTTAGAGTTGCTAGGGTTTAGAGTTGCTAGGGTTTAGAGTTGCTAGGGAGTTGCTAGGGTTTAGAGTTGCTAGGGTTTAGAGTTGCTAGGGTTTAGAGTTGCTAGGGTTTAGAGTTGCTAGGGTTTAGAGTTGCTAGGGTTTAGAGTTGCTAGGGTTTAGAGTTGCTAGGGTTTAGAGTTGCTAGGGTTTAGAGTTGCTAGGGTTTAGAGTTGCTAGGGTTTAGAGTTGCTAGGGTTTAGAGTTGCTAGGGTTTAGAGTTGCTAGGGTTTAGAGTTGCTAGGGTTTAGAGTTGCTAGGGTTTAGAGTTGCTAGGGTTTAGAGTTGCTAGGGTTTAGAGTTGCTAGGGTTTAGAGTTGCTAGGGTTTAGAGTTGCTAGGGTTTAGAGTTGCTAGGGTTTAGAGTTGCTAGGGTTTAGAGTTGCTAGGGTTTAGAGTTGCTAGGGTTTAGAGTTGCTAGGGTTTAGAGTTGCTAGGGTTTAGAGTTGCTAGGGTTTAGAGTTGCTAGGGTTTAGAGTTGCTAGGGTTTAGAGTTGCTAGGGTTTAGAGTTGCTAGGGTTTAGAGTTGCTAGGGTTTAGAGTTGCTAGGGTTTAGAGTTGCTAGGGTTTAGAGTTGCTAGGGTTTAGAGTTGCTAGGGTTTAGAGTTGCTAGGGTTTAGAGTTGCTAGGGTTTAGAGTTGCTAGGGTTTAGAGTTGCTAGGGTTTAGAGTTGCTAGGGTTTAGAGTTGCTAGGGTTTAGAGTTGCTAGGGTTTAGAGTTGCTAGGGTTTAGAGTTGCTAGGGTTTAGAGTTGCTAGGGTTTAGAGTTGCTAGGGTTTAGAGTTGCTAGGGTTTAGAGTTGCTAGGGTTTAGAGTTGCTAGGGTTTAGAGTTGCTAGGGGTTTTGCTAGAGTTGCTAGGGTTTAGAGTTGCTAGGGTTTAGAGTTGCTAGGGTTTAGAGTTGCTAGGGTTTAGAGTTGCTAGGGTTTAGAGTTGCTAGGGTTTAGAGTTGCTAGGGTTTAGAGTTGCTAGGGTTTAGAGTTGCTAGGGTTTAGAGTTGCTAGGGTTTAGAGTTGCTAGGGTTTAGAGTTGCTAGGGTTTAGAGTTGCTAGGGTTTAGAGTTGCTAGGGTTTAGAGTTGCTAGGGTTTAGAGTTGCTAGGGTTTAGAGTTGCTAGGGTTTAGAGTTGCTAGGGTTTAGAGTTGCTAGGGTTTAGAGTTGCTAGGGTTTAGAGTTGCTAGGGTTTAGAGTTGCTAGGGTTTAGAGTTGCTAGGGTTTAGAGTTGCTAGGGTTTAGAGTTGCTAGGGTTTAGAGTTGCTAGGGTTTAGAGTTGCTAGGGTTTAGAGTTGCTAGGGTTTAGAGTTGCTAGGGTTTAGAGTTGCTAGGTTTTTAGAGTTGCTAGGGTTTAGAGTTGCTAGGGTTTAGAGTTGCTAGGGTTTAGAGTTGCTAGGGTTTAGAGTTGCTAGGGTTTAGAGTTGCTAGGGTTTAGAGTTGCTAGGGTTTAGAGTTGCTAGGGTTTAGAGTTGCTAGGGTTTAGAGTTGCTAGGGTTTAGAGTTGCTAGGGTTTAGAGTTGCTAGGGTTTAGAGTTGCTAGGGTTTAGAGTTGCTAGGGTTTAGAGTTGCTAGGGTTTAGAGTTGCTAGGGTTTAGAGTTGCTAGGGTTTAGAGTTGCTAGGGTTTAGAGTTGCTAGGGTTTAGAGTTGCTAGGGTTTAGAGTTGCTAGGGTTTAGAGTTGCTAGGGTTTAGAGTTGCTAGGGTTTAGAGTTGCTAGGGTTTAGAGTTGCTAGGGTTTAGAGTTGCTAGGGTTTAGAGTTGCTAGGGTTTAGAGTTGCTAGGGTTTAGAGTTGCTAGGGTTTAGAGTTGCTAGGGTTTAGAGTTGCTTGCTAGGGTTTAGAGTTGCTAGGTTTAGAGTTGCTAGGGTTTAGAGTTGCTAGGGTTTAGAGTTGCTAGGGTTTAGAGTTGCTAGGGTTTAGAGTTGCTAGGGTTTAGAGTTGCTAGGGTTTAGAGTTGCTAGGGTTTAGAGTTGCTAGGGTTTAGAGTTGCTAGGGTTTAGAGTTGCTAGGGTTTAGAGTTGCTAGGGTTTAGAGTTGCTAGGGGTTTTTAGAGTTGCTAGGGTTTAGAGTTGCTAGGGTTTAGAGTTGCTAGGGTTTAGAGTTGCTAGGGTTTAGAGTTGCTAGGGTTTTAGTTGCTAGGTTTAGAGTTGCTAGGGTTTAGAGTTGCTAGGGTTTAGAGTTGCTAGGGTTTAGAGTTGCTAGGGTTTAGAGTTGCTAGGGTTTAGAGTTGCTAGGGTTTAGAGTTGCTAGGGTTTAGAGTTGCTAGGGTTTAGAGTTGCTAGGGTTTAGAGTTGCTAGGGTTTAGAGTTGCTAGGGTTTAGAGTTGCTAGGGTTTAGAGTTGCTAGGGTTTAGAGTTGCTAGGGTTTAGAGTTGCTAGGGTTTAGAGTTGCTAGGGTTTTAGAGTTGCTAGGGTTTAGAGTTGCTAGGGTTTAGAGTTGCTAGGGTTTAGAGTTGCTAGGGTTTAGAGTTGCTAGGGTTTAGAGTTGCTAGGGTTTAGAGTTGCTAGGTTTAGAGTTGCTAGGGTTTAGAGTTGCTAGGGTTTAGAGTTGCTAGGGTTTTAGAGTTGCTAGGGTTTAGAGTTGCTAGGGTTTAGAGTTGCTAGGGTTTAGAGTTGCTAGGGTTTAGAGTTGCTAGAGTTTAGAGTTGCTAGGGTTTAGAGTTGCTAGGGTTTAGAGTTGCTAGGGTTTAGGTTTTAGGTTTAGTTGCTAGGGTTTTAGAGTTGCTAGGGTTTAGAGTTGCTAGGGTTTAGAGTTGCTAGGGTTTAGAGTTGCTAGGGTTTAGAGTTGCTAGGGTTTAGAGTTGCTAGGGTTTAGAGTTGCTAGGGTTTAGAGTTGCTAGGGTTTAGAGTTGCTAGGGTTTAGAGTTGCTAGGGTTTAGAGTTGCTAGGGTTTAGAGTTGCTAGGGTTTAGAGTTGCTAGGGTTTAGAGTTGCTAGGGTTTAGAGTTGCTAGGGTTTAGAGTTGCTAGGGTTTAGAGTTGCTAGGGTTTAGAGTTGCTAGGGTTTAGAGTTGCTAGGGTTTAGAGTTGCTAGGGTTTGAGTTGCTAGGTTTAGAGTTGCTAGGGTTTAGAGTTGCTAGGTTTAGAGTTGCTAGGGTTTAGAGTTGCTAGAGTAGAGTGCTGCTAGGGTTTAGAGTTGCTAGGGTTTAGAGTTGCTAGGGTTTAGAGTTGCTAGGGTTTAGAGTTGCTAGGGTTTAGAGTTGCTAGGGTTTAGAGTTGCTAGGGTTTAGAGTTGCTAGGTTTAGAGTTGCTAGGGTTTAGAGTTGCTAGGGTTTAGAGTTGCTAGGGTTTAGAGTTGCTAGGGTTTAGAGTTGCTAGGGTTTAGAGTTGCTAGGGTTTAGAGTTGCTAGGGTTTAGAGTTGCTAGGGTTTAGAGTTGCTAGGTTTTTGCTAGGGTTTAGAGTTGCTAGGTTTTTAGAGTTGCTAGGTTTTTAGAGTTGCTAGGGTTTAGAGTTGCTAGGGTTTAGAGTTGCTAGGGTTTAGAGTTGCTAGGGTTTAGAGTTGCTAGGGTTTAGAGTTGCTAGGGTTTAGAGTTGCTAGGGTTTAGAGTTGCTAGGGTTTAGAGTTGCTAGGGTTTAGAGTTGCTAGGGTTTAGAGTTGCTAGGGTTTAGAGTTGCTAGGGTTTAGAGTTGCTAGGGTTTAGAGTTGCTGTTTAGGGTTTTAGGGTTTAGAGTTGCTAGGGTTTAGAGTTGCTAGGGTTTAGAGTTGCTAGGGTTTAGAGTTGCTAGGGTTTAGAGTTGCTAGGGTTTAGAGTTGCTAGGGTTTAGAGTTGCTAGGGTTTAGAGTTGCTAGGGTTTAGAGTTGCTAGGGTTTAGAGTTGCTAGGGTTTAGAGTTGCTAGGGTTTAGAGTTGCTAGGGTTTAGAGTTGCTAGGGTTTAGAGTTGCTAGGGTTTAGAGTTGCTAGGGTTTAGAGTTGCTAGGGTTTAGAGTTGCTAGGGTTTAGAGTTGCTAGGGTTTAGAGTTGCTAGGGTTTAGAGTTGCTTGTTAGGGTTGCTAGGGTTTAGAGTTGCTAGGTTTTAGAGGTTTTGTTGCTAGGGTTTAGAGTTTGCTAGGGTTTAGAGTTGCTAGGGTTTAGAGTTGCTAGGGTTTAGAGTTGCTAGGGTTTAGTTGCTAGGGTTTAGAGTTGCTAGGGTTTAGAGTTGCTAGGGTTTAGAGTTGCTAGGGTTTAGAGTTGCTAGGGTTTAGAGTTGCTAGGTTTAGAGTTGCTAGGGTTTAGAGTTGCTAGGGTTTAGAGTTGCTAGGGTTTTAGAGTTGCTAGGGTTTAGAGTTGCTAGGGTTTAGAGTTGCTAGGTTTAGAGTTGCTAGGGTTTAGAGTTGCTAGGGTTTAGAGTTGCTAGGGTTTAGAGTTGCTAGGGTTTAGAGTTGCTAGGTTTAGAGTTGCTAGGGTTTAGAGTTGCTAGGGTTTAGAGTTGCTAGGGTTTAGAGTTGCTAGGGTTTAGAGTTGCTAGGGTTTAGAGTTGCTAGGGTTTAGAGTTGCTAGGGTTTAGAGTTGCTAGGGTTTAGAGTTGCTAGGGTTTAGAGTTGCTAGGGTTTAGAGTTGCTAGGGTTTAGAGTTGCTAGGGTTTAGAGTTGCTAGGGTTTAGAGTTGCTAGGGTTTAGAGTTGCTAGGGTTTAGAGTTGCTAGGGTTTAGAGTTGCTAGGGTTTAGAGTTGCTAGGGTTTAGGGTTTTAGGTTTAGAGTTGCTAGGTTTAGAGTTGCTAGGGTTTAGAGTTGCTAGGGTTTAGAGTTGCTAGGGTTTAGAGTTGCTAGGGTTTAGAGTTGCTAGGGTTTAGAGTTGCTAGGGTTTAGAGTTGCTAGGGTTTAGAGTTGCTAGGGTTTAGAGTTGCTAGGGTTTAGAGTTGCTAGGGTTTAGAGTTGCTAGGGTTTAGAGTTGCTAGGGGGTTTAGAGTTGCTAGGGTTTAGAGTTGCTAGGGTTTTTAGAGTTGCTAGGGTTTAGAGTTGCTAGGGTTTAGAGTTGCTAGGGTTTAGAGTTGCTAGGGTTTAGAGTTGCTAGGGTTTAGAGTTGCTAGGGTTTAGAGTTGCTTGTTTAGAGTTGTTTAGAGTTGCTAGGGTTTAGAGTTGCTAGGGTTTAGAGTTGCTAGGGTTTAGAGTTGCTAGGGTTTTTAGAGTTGCTAGGGTTTAGAGTTGCTAGGGTTTAGAGTTGCTAGGGTTTAGAGTTGCTAGGGTTTAGAGTTGCTAGGGTTTTAGAGTTGCTAGGGTTTAGAGTTGCTAGGGTTTAGAGTTGCTAGGGTTTAGAGTTGCTAGGGTTTAGAGTTGCTAGGGTTTAGAGTTGCTAGGGTTTAGAGTTGCTAGGGTTTAGAGTTGCTAGGGTTTAGAGTTTGCTAGGGTTTAGAGTTGCTAGGGTTTAGAGTTGCTAGGGTTTAGAGTTGCTAGGGTTTAGAGTTGCTAGGGTTTAGAGTTGCTAGGGTTTAGAGTTGCTAGGGTTTAGAGTTGCTAGGGTTTAGAGTTGCTAGGGTTTAGAGTTGCTAGGGTTTAGAGTTGCTAGGGTTTAGAGTTGCTAGGGTTTAGAGTTGCTAGGGTTTAGAGTTGCTAGGGTTTAGAGTTGCTAGGGTTTAGAGTTGCTAGGGTTTAGAGTTGCTAGGGTTTAGAGTTGCTAGGGTTTAGAGTTGCTAGGGTTTAGAGTTGCTAGGGTTTAGAGTTGCTAGGGTTTAGAGTTGCTAGGGTTTAGAGTTGCTAGGGTTTAGAGTTGCTAGGGTTTAGAGTTGCTAGGGTTTAGAGTTGCTAGGGTTTAGAGTTGCTAGTTAGAGTTGCTAGGGTTTAGAGTTGCTAGGGTTTAGAGTTGCTAGGGTTTAGAGTTGCTAGGGTTTAGAGTTGCTAGGGGGTTGCTAGGGTTTAGAGTTGCTAGGGTTTAGAGTTGCTAGGGTTTAGAGTTGCTAGGGTTTAGAGTTGCTAGGGTTTAGAGTTGCTAGGGTTTAGAGTTGCTAGGGTTTAGAGTTGCTAGGGTTTAGAGTTGCTAGGGTTTAGAGTTGCTAGGGTTTAGAGTTGCTAGGGTTTAGAGTTGCTAGGGTTTAGAGTTGCTAGGGTTTAGAGTTGCTAGGGTTTAGAGTTGCTAGGGTTTAGAGTTGCTAGGGTTTAGAGTTGCTAGGGTTTAGAGTTGCTAGGGTTTAGAGTTGCTAGGGTTTAGAGTTGCTAGGGTTTAGAGTTGCTAGGGTTTAGAGTTGCTAGGGTTTAGAGTTGCTAGGGTTTAGAGTTGCTAGGGTTTAGAGTTGCTAGGGTTTAGAGTTGCTAGGGTTTAGAGTTGCTAGGGTTTAGAGTTGCTAGGGTTTAGAGTTGCTAGGGTTTAGAGTTGCTAGGGTTTAGAGTTGCTAGGGTTTAGAGTTGCTAGGGTTTAGAGTTGCTAGGGTTTAGAGTTGCTAGGGTTTAGAGTTGCTAGGGTTTAGAGTTGCTAGGGTTTAGAGTTGCTAGGGTTTAGAGTTGCTAGGGTTTAGAGTTGCTAGGGTTTAGAGTTGCTAGGGTTTAGAGTTGCTAGGGTTTAGAGTTGCTAGGTTTAGAGTTGCTAGGGTTTAGAGTTGCTAGGGTTTAGAGTTGCTAGGGTTTAGAGTTGCTAGGGTTTAGAGTTGCTAGGGTTTAGAGTTGCTAGGGTTTAGAGTTGCTAGGGTTTAGAGTTGCTAGGGTTTAGAGTTGCTAGGGTTTAGAGTTGCTAGGGTTTAGAGTTGCTAGGGGTTTTAGAGTTGCTAGGGTTTAGAGTTGCTAGGGTTTAGAGTTGCTAGGGTTTAGAGTTGCTAGGGTTTAGAGTTGCTAGGGTTTAGAGTTGCTAGGGTTTAGAGTTGCTAGGGTTTAGAGTTGCTAGGGTTTAGAGTTGCTAGGGTTTAGAGTTGCTAGGGTTTAGAGTTGCTAGGGTTTAGAGTTGCTAGGGTTTAGAGTTGCTGCTAGGGTTTAGAGTTGCTAGGGTTTAGAGTTGCTAGGGTTTAGAGTTGCTAGGGTTTAGAGTTGCTAGGGTTTAGAGTTGCTAGGGTTTAGAGTTGCTAGGGTTTAGAGTTGCTAGGGTTTAGAGTTGCTAGGGTTTAGAGTTGCTAGGGTTTAGAGTTGCTAGGTTTAGAGTTGCTAGGGTTTAGAGTTGCTAGGGTTTAGAGTTGCTAGGGTTTAGAGTTGCTAGGGTTTAGAGTTGCTAGGGTTTAGAGTTGCTAGGGTTTAGAGTTGCTAGGGTTTAGAGTTGCTAGGGTTTAGAGTTGCTAGGGTTTAGAGTTGCTAGGGTTTAGAGTTGCTAGGGGTTTAGAGTTGCTAGGGTTTAGAGTTGCTAGGGTTTAGAGTTGCTAGGGTTTAGAGTTGCTAGGGTTTAGAGTTGCTAGGGTTTAGAGTTGCTAGGGTTTTTAGGGTTTTGCTAGGGTTTAGAGTTGCTAGGGTTTAGAGTTGCTAGGGTTTAGAGTTGCTAGGGTTTAGAGTTGCTAGGGTTTAGAGTTGCTAGGGTTTAGAGTTGCTAGGGTTTAGAGTTGCTAGGGTTTAGAGTTGCTAGGGTTTAGAGTTGCTAGGGTTTAGAGTTGCTAGGGTTTAGAGTTGCTAGGGTTTAGAGTTGCTAGGGTTTAGAGTTGCTAGGGTTTAGAGTTGCTAGGGTTTAGAGTTGCTAGGGTTTAGAGTTGCTAGGGTTTAGAGTTGCTAGGGTTTAGAGTTGCTAGGGTTTAGAGTTGCTAGGGTTTAGAGTTGCTAGGGTTTAGAGTTGCTAGGGTTTAGAGTTGCTAGGGTTTTAGAGTTGCTAGGGTTTAGAGTTGCTAGGGTTTAGAGTTGCTAGGGTTTAGAGTTGCTAGGGTTTAGAGTTGCTAGGGTTTAGAGTTGCTAGGGTTTAGAGTTGCTAGGGTTTAGAGTTGCTAGGGTTTAGAGTTGCTAGGGTTTAGAGTTGCTAGGGTTTAGAGTTGCTAGGGTTTAGAGTTGCTAGGGTTTAGAGTTGCTAGGGTTTAGAGTTGCTAGGGTTTAGAGTTGCTAGGGTTTAGAGTTGCTAGGGTTTAGAGTTGCTAGGGTTTAGAGTTGCTAGGGTTTAGAGTTGCTAGGGTTTAGAGTTGCTAGGGTTTAGAGTTGCTAGGGTTTAGTTGGTTTAGAGTTGCTAGGGTTTAGAGTTGCTAGGGTTTAGAGTTGCTAGGGTTTAGAGTTGCTAGGGTTTAGAGTTGCTAGGGTTTAGAGTTGCTAGGGTTTAGAGTTGCTAGGGTTTAGGGTTGCTAGGGTTTAGAGTTGCTAGGGTTTAGAGTTGCTAGGGTTTAGAGTTGCTAGGGTTTAGAGTTGCTAGGGTTTAGAGTTGCTAGGTTTAGAGTTGCTAGGGTTTAGAGTTGCTAGGGTTTAGAGTTGCTAGGGTTTAGAGTTGCTAGGGTTTAGAGTTGCTAGGGTTTAGAGTTGCTAGGGTTTAGAGTTGCTAGGGTTTTAGAGTTGCTAGGGTTTAGAGTTGCTAGGGGTTTAGAGTTTAGAGTTGCTAGGGTTTAGAGTTGCTAGGGTTTAGAGTTGCTAGGGGTTTAGAGTTGCTAGGGTTTAGAGTTGCTAGGGTTTAGAGTTGCTAGGGTTTAGAGTTGCTAGGGTTTAGAGTTGCTAGGGTTTAGAGTTGCTAGGGTTTTTTGCTAGGGTTTAGAGTTGCTAGGGTTTAGAGTTGCTAGGGTTTAGAGTTGCTAGGGTTTAGAGTTGCTAGGGTTTAGAGTTGCTAGGGTTTAGAGTTGCTAGGGTTTAGAGTTGCTAGGGTTTAGAGTTGCTAGGGTTTAGAGTTGCTAGGGTTAGAGTTGCTAGGGTTTAGAGTTGCTAGGGTTTAGAGTTGCTAGGGTTTAGAGTTGCTAGGGTTTAGAGTTGCTAGGGTTTAGAGTTGCTAGGGTTTAGAGTTGCTAGGGTTTAGAGTTGCTAGGGTTTAGAGTTTGCTAGGTTTAGAGTTGCTAGAGTTGAGTTGCTAGGGTTTAGAGGGTTGCTAGGGTTTAGAGTTGCTAGGGTTTAGAGTTGCTAGGGTTTAGAGTTGCTAGGTTTAGAGTTGCTAGGGTTTAGAGTTGCTAGGGTTTAGAGTTGCTAGGGTTTAGAGTTGCTAGGGTTTAGAGTTGCTAGGGTTTAGAGTTGCTAGGGTTTAGAGTTGCTAGGGTTTAGAGTTGCTAGGGTTTAGAGTTGCTAGGGTTTAGAGTTGCTAGGGTTTAGAGTTGCTAGGGTTTAGAGTTGCTAGGGTTTAGAGTTGCTAGGGTTTAGAGTTGCTAGGGTTTAGAGTTGCTAGGGTTTAGAGTTGCTAGGTTTAGAGTTGCTAGGGTTTAGAGTTGCTAGGGTTTAGAGTTGCTAGGGTTTAGAGTTGCTAGGGTTTAGAGTTGCTAGGGTTTAGAGTTGCTAGGGTTTAGAGTTGCTAGAGTTGGGTTTAGAGTTGCTAGGGTTTAGAGTTGCTAGGGTTTAGAGTTGCTAGGGTTTAGAGTTGCTAGGGTTTAGAGTTGCTAGGGTTTAGAGTTGCTAGGGGTTAGAGTTGCTAGGGTTTAGAGTTGCTAGGGTTTAGAGTTGCTAGGGTGTAGAGTTGCTA